>NC_141339.1:18048676-18201176 GCF_037954235.1 Aulostomus chinensis
CGGGGACTATTTGTGACTGACACATCCATCTGACAGTGACAATATAAAGACAGCAATCTAGCAAGAAAACAAAAACAGCCATGCTCATCAGTTACATAAAAAAATTGATTAATACGATAAATAAGAAGTGACAGCTCAAGACTAGCATCCGTTTTTTCTTAAATAACCAGGACAGTTTCTTTAACCAGGCACATTTTATTTAACATCGTGGTGGACCTATGCCTCCTACACCACCTTGCAAAAAAAAAGAGAAAAAAAAGAGAAAAAACCCCACATTGTTATTTTTTTTAAGTCAAGCTTTAAAAAAGGACAATCTGCTCAAAAGGCAACAACCATTCAAACAATACAAAATCACAACAAACTCAACAAACCGTAATATATAGTTAGTTAACGGCTAAATCGACTCTTATCGTCTTTATGACATTTGATGTTTTGCAAAACACAAGTCAGCGGACCGTGCTGTCTTTCTGAATAAACGTTACTAGATGATGTAATGCCTTTCATTCAACGCGACATCTATAACATTTACTAAACCACCGAAGCGTTACCAGCATCTAAGACACGCTTCAACTCGACGTGCTAAACGGTCAAAACGGTGTTTGGCGATTGTATGGAAGCTTAATGTCGGGACACAACACCTCAGCGCAGGCTAATGCTGTTAGCTTCCTAGCTAACTGTTATTGTGCAAGATGGACCCCTTCTTTCTACCAACTGCCGAGCTCACAGGCTAACTAACCCATCCCCCCATGTTTGTGTCTGTCAAGCACACTTACAGCGCTTCTAACCAGCTGCTATTTCGCAGTTTTACAAAAAACAGTCGTTAATCTGATAACGCCTCATATGTTCAAACACAAGCGTTAGATGCGTTAGTAGGTTTATCCTCGAGTGACACATTGCATAAACTTACTTGAGCCCTAGTCCGTGGAGATGTTGCCCTATTAATCGTATGACATCTTCATCCGCCTGCGAGAGTCGTTTCTTCTTTTTCAGCGAGCCCACCTCGGAGCCCGAAGCCGTAGAACCAGCCGAAGTCCCAGAAGCGGGCCCGGCTGAGGAGCCGTTACTGGTACCGACGTTATTCCCGTTGTCTGTGCTGGAGAGAAGCCCATTGGAGTGCGTTCCGCCGGCCGAGGACGACTCCCCGTTTTGTGCGCTGTTTAGGCAGGAAAGATCTGAGCTTTCTTGTCCCTGTCCTGCCCCGTTTGCCTGCATGCTGCTGTTGAGGTTATTGACAATACTTCGATTAAAGTGGATGGCAGAGGTGGTTTGAGAGTGTGTCGCAAGTCCTAAGACAACTCCGGGTAGGCCTGTAAGAACTGCTGAAGCCCCGGGCTCTCCTGCTCCCTCCGCCGCCGAGGCTCGGTGCTTCTTCCGCGGGGGCGGCGACGCTCCGCCGGTGTCCGAGTCGGAGGAGGAGGAAGCGGAGGCCAGAGTTTCCTCACCGAGAGCGGCCGTGGTTAGAAGCCGGCGGAGCTCCGGGTGGGAAATGAGGGTTCAGCTTCCAGATTTGAGGTCTCGTTTGTCGAGCTCAGAGCAGACTGTCACCGTGGACGCTCTATCGGTTAGCCCGTTTTTGTTGTTGTTTCTCCCAAAACAGCTGCAGCTCTAATGGAGTCCTGACGCCCTGACGTAACCGGAAATTCCTACACTACCATGCTTCCGGGTAGAATTATAATCCAAGGGTGGTGCAAATCTGCGAGAAAATTTAGAATAATAATTACCTGACAGTAATAAATGTCACCATTAACATTCATTTGAGTGTCCCCAGAGGCTTGAGTTGAATATATATTCAATACAAAATTAACTCAATTGTGTGAGCCTTACACTTTTGTCCATTTTGTCTCTCTAATTAATAAAACCACAAACAGGCAAAATGAATCCATTTTCAACATTTTGGGATTAAATTAAATTTACTTGACGATTGTATAACCAAGATTGACAGTAAACAAATTTAGAATTGAACTAAAAGAGAAATAAATAGTCTCGTCGCGTCCGCTCAACCATATTTCTCGAATTAACCTAACAGTTTGTGTATCGCTTTTTCAGAGCTGTGAGAAACTTTCAGGTGTTACTCAGGAGGGATCCCAGCGGTTGTTGTTTAGAAGCCTGTAATCTAATTTAAAAAGAAAGAGGGTTTATTTTAAATATAAATGCACACAATACCGAAGACTTTGAATTATCAATACAGAATATAAATTTGGTGCTCTTGGCATTGTAAATAAATATTTTGCATCAAACGTTCCGGTCAACGAATCCGAGTCCGGAGGAGGGATGTTAAAATTATGGAGTCCTGAAATGCATTAACCACTTCATGGTTGTGCACTTTGACAAGCCTCCTCCTGCTTTGACACAGGGGCTCTGCGGTCCGCACATGGTTATCATTCACCACTAGGCGTCACTGTTGAGTTTTCTAATAATCAAAAATTAGGAATAGTAATTTTATGTCCCTGTAAAAACAAAAAAAGAAAAGAAATTTTAACCCATGGCAGGCTTAAACCAATGAGGAAAAACATTTAAATTTTGAGTCTTGTTCTTTTAAGTATCTGCTGTATGATGACCAAATTATAAACTACACTACATGAGAAGTAGCTGTCAAAGGCTATAGACCTCTATTGTATTTGTTACCCAATCAGTGACAATTAATCAACTCAAATTACTCTTCAGGTTTAATGAAACAGAAGCATCTAATCCACACCGCAATCAGTGTAACAATGCATTAGCATATGGAAGTGTGAATCATTTGCTGTAGATAATCACATTTTTTTAAACATATTAAAACGCAATGGAGGCTGGCATCATAATTTTCTTTCTTTACTCAAAACTTTGGTGTTTATAACCTTAAAGGCCCTATTCAGATTTGCTCCACCTCCATAAACCTTAACATGCAAGATTTCATGATCTATTTGTTTAATTGGTGACATAAATTTCCAACTAAATACAAAAATAAATCCACCAAAGTGTGTGTGCATGTGTGTTTAAGCCCATTATTTGGTAATTTATTGAATCAATCCACACCCATGCATCAAACCCGTGTTGTGCAAATATGGTCTGTGTTGAACAGTGACATCTTTTAAATGCCATTCAAGAACTGCAACTAGCGTGCTGAACCAACAAACAAACCAGGCATGTGTCTGTTCCTAATCCACGCTGAATGCCAAAATAAGAAAAAGAATTCTCAAAGACATAGTGCAAACGTATTTAATTAAAAGTATAAATGCAGTGTGATTAAGCTACATTATTTTACAAAACCTGAGCTCAAGGTAAAACATCAACGGAAAGTAATTTAAAAGTCAGCCAGTCAAGATATTCAACTGTATTCCTGAATTATATACCAGATATAAGAGTGGTGGAATGGTATATCATTGTTTTGCAGTCCTGATAGTTAGTTGTGTTAGTCTTCTTCCATATGCTTTACATTGCTACAGAGGTTTTGAAGAAGATCTATGTACATAAACTGTCTATATATGAGAAAAATAGACAGTACTTTTTTTTTTTAATTACGCTTCGCTGGGTGAAAATGGTCAAGACAATTCCACCACTTGGTGTGGAAGAGCGGTAGTCACTGGACTGCCATTGCTAGTGGGTTTTTCTTTTCCTTTCATGAAGAAGGTTAGGAGCTCCCCTTTCCCCTTCACATATATGGGCCCTCTTCGGACAAAGCGGAAGCCGTAGTCCTTCAGGATGTCGTAGCAGTCTTCTACCACCTGAGGGCAGAGAGGGGGAAATATAAATAATGTCAGGGATGTTGTGGAAGACATGCAAGACTGTATTTGTGCTACCTGGATGTTTCCCATCACCCCAGTGGATTCCATTCTACTGGCTACATTGACTGTGTTGCCCCAGATGTCATAGTGTGGTTTACGAGCTCCAATCACACCAGCCAGAACTCCCCCTTTATTAATACCTAAGGGGAGGAAAAACATTTTACACAGATGTCCATTCATCTCCTGATCCACAAATCAGCCTCATCTTACGGCCTATAAAATAGATTCAACAACTGGTATGTCTGTGTGATCAATGTCGCTCGTGGCTTGTTTACTGCTGGTGATCCAATGAAGTGCGGTGCCAAGTGAGAAGAGATTTCTGGATGACACACTTAGATGAGAGAGATGAGACTGTTTTGGTGTTGCCTGTAAGTATGTCGTGATCAAAGCCATCCGCGATAAACAATGACAAGATATCAGACGGGATTCAGGCACTACACTGACTGAGATTCCAGTCAGAACGACTGCTATCAAATTCAGAGATTATGAATCATAAAAGCCATTGCCCCTCAAGCAATGAACACTTTATCAACTGGGATTTTGTCTCATGCTGTCCTCAGTTTACTGATCTGTTATATGTTTTATGTCCTAAAGTGGCCAAACTCCCAGAGGTCTCAAGGCATTATAGTTCATTTTCTTTATTTTGCATTGTTTTCTTAATTTTTAGCTTTTTAGGTTCTTGCAGATAATCTATGACTGAAGTATTTTGTATAAAAATTTATAGAACAACATATAGAATCTAAGAAATTATGGCCCGCTCAGAGCAATGTATAAAGGGGAAATCTGGCTAAAACCTGAAAGTGAAAAGTGTTGACAGTCCCTTTTCTCTCATTGTTCATACCCCTCCACACACACACACACACACACACACACACACACACACACACACACACACACACACACACACACACTGACCGATTCGCAGCATAAAGTTATTGAAGGACTGTTTATTGAGGTTGTTAAGGGTGACTTTCATAGCCAGAGCAAAGTCTGCCAGGTCAGCAAGGTGCTGCCAGTGATCAATCAGAGACTGGTCCGCTGGCTGTGAGGCAACAAAACACATCGTTAACATCGCCATCATTAGCAGCAACATAAAGATCAAAGAGGGATTCTATATTTGTAACATGGAGCATAATGAGAGCATCAAACCTTGGAGCTGCTGTAGCCATTCGCGTTGCTCTCTGGGGTGAGTCCTGATGCAGCCATGTAGGTGCTTCCTATCGTCTTAATCTTAGTAATGCAGCGGAACTCGTCCCTGTCCAGTAACTGATGGAGAAAGCAGATAGTCAGGATGTCTGTAAGTATGTATGTGGGTCATCCTCACGTCATATCACATGAGAGTTATAGCTCAATATAACCACCCAGTTGTCGACAACACAGCAAAGACTCACACTGTCAAAGTCAGATATGATCTCGTTGAGAATCCGGAGGCACTCGATGCCCCCGTTGTTGATGCTCTCTTCGGTGTAGAAATCAGAAAAGTTTGGGATGGAAGCAAACATCACCCCTATTTCATCATACGACTGACTGTACAGCTCCTAAAATGACAAATATTTAGAGATTATTTCACTCTCTGCTTATTTATTATTCAATTCATGGCTGCTCTTTTCATTTTATTCAAAAACTGTAAGTATCTAGAGAAACCAAAAAAAGTTGTGTCTACAGTTGAGTTATTTTGAAGTAACAAGATGCAACTTCTCATAAAAAAATGTTATAAGTTTGAGGCCAAAAGATAAAATTTGTTAAAAAAAAAAAATCAAACAGTTAAGTTTAGGGAACAACTTTTTCTCTCTCTGTGGCCACTCCAGAGATTTGTACGCCTGTCATTCGTTGAAGGGCTCAGGCAGACAGAAATATGTAGGTATGAATTAGACCACAAGATGGCACTAAAGGGGTAACATGTGAAAAATGCACGGAGCTCCAAGTGGTACATTGCACACTGCAGTTAAAAAGCTGTGCACAGTTTCTTTGTCAAGATATTTTGTTGAGTCCTGATGAAGGTGAAACCTGCTGTTTGACTCATACACACCTCATCTCTCTTTTTAGAGCCCAGGAAATGTTTGGCTACATGCTCTGGCAACATGTTGGTGACCAGTGCTTCGTTCCAACGTCTCATCTCAAATACCTTCTCCTTCTGGTCACGCACACCAATCTTCCAAAGGAACAACTTCCTGGACTGATGCTCCAACTAGAGATGCCACAGAAGTAAATAATAAATAAATAAGTGGAGAGAGACACATGAGGAAAAATGTGAGAATCAGCGTGTCAAAGAGATGCGTCCTCAACAAAGCAGGTGTTAAGTCTGTAGCAGACAGGCGGCGGGTCATCTGATAGCGTGTGAGTGACGAGGAGAAGGTGACTCACATGGCGGGCAAATAAGTAGAAGGCAATCATCATGGTAATGATCATCATGGTCATGAGGTACTTGGAAGGTACCACAGATGTTCTGTAAACACAAAGGCGACAACAGGGTTCCTCTTAGTTTTAGTTTGATTTATATTATTATATTTATACGAATTCATAAACGGTTGAAAATTGTGCAGGAGAGAATAGAAATCCCCAAATGCTTTCATACTTAAAAAGAAAAGGAGATAAAAACAAATAAGGATTATATCATCGACGTTTCAATTTTCCCAAATGTTTGCTAACAGCACGCAAAACATGAATTCCTTGGAGTGTCACACATTTTTGCTAATCAAAGTCCTTTTAAGATATTTTTATCTGAATAATGATAATGTGAAATAATCAGAATGATAATACTGGCTATGCAGCACACCGAAGCTTAGAAGAATAATTTTTACTTGTCTGATTAAAATGTCTTAAATGTAGTTTCATAAATCTACACAAAAGGACATTTTTTTTCACCTGTCTGTTTTCTTACCTGTAGTTTGGAAACTGTATGAAATCATAAAGGTCATAGATGTCCCGCCAGCTGTAGATATTAACAGCTCCACTTGCGGTGACAACCAGAACCATTAGTCCCAGTTTAATCAGGTGGCTGACCTGCACCAGCATGGCGGTGGCGATTAATGACATCACGGCCATGAAGCTGTAGTGTTTTGGATTCTCAGCGCATTCACCAAGGGTCTCTAACATGGGACCAGAGGTGCTGTTGAAGACCCGAAGGGACGGTGGAACACAGCTGAGCTGCAGAAGCAGAGGGAAAGTGAGGGAGATTCATTTCCATACATTTTTAGAATTTATTGGACATTTAAGGGACACGCCGACATTTGATGACTGGTTTAGGACTGGCAGGTTAGCATACCTCTGCCTTGCCCACTTTACTCCCAAAGCCTGTAGTTCCTCATCTTTGTACTCTGGTTCAACTAGATAAGGCTCAGATTCTTGGTTTGTCCGTAAGTAATCATCATCATCATCATCATCATCCTCTTTTACAAACTCCTTCATGAGTTGTAGTGGCAGTCGCTCTTCTAGTCAATTTATTTTCTCGGCCAATCACGAGGAAAGTAGTTCCAGCTATGTCTTTTAATTAAAAATGTATAATATCTTAATATTTGAAATTACTTCACACTCGTCCTATTAATGCAGCTGAATGAAGAGCATTTTGTGACTTTTTTCAAAGCTATGCTAACCTGCCCATCCACTGCCATTCAGTGTGCTAAGCCAACTAGCAGTCAGGTGTTCTCTGTGGGTCTCAGCTCCCTAATCTATACATACAAGAGGGAAGGATATCGACACACACCCATGTAACAGATAAGCATATTTCCCCAAAAGACTGGAACGGTTTCTCTTTTTTTTTTTCAAAGCTCGACTGTCGCCTCTACATGACAGCTAAGGCAGAGAAATAAATGTTCATCTGAGCGTCCGCTGTCCCTGTCAGAAACGACAAGGCAGCAGTGTGTGTAACAAGCTGCTCCTCTGAGACGGCGACAAATGAGCCAGCAGGCAGCAAGACAGACAGCTAATGGAGCCTACGGGGAATAAAGAGTCTGACACATAAAAAGCAGTGATAGTTTGATGAGGACAAAGTGGAAACACTCCAATGGAATGATGCACACAACTTCAGGGTTGTCTGGTTTGAGGAGCTATAAAGAGGGATGGTCTGTTGAATCAGATAAGAGTCCCCTCAAACAGTCCCTCTATTGTTTCACTGCGTTGGATTATTGGAGAACTTCTGAATGGTTTTGAGGAAGCAACCTAACTCATTGAATTATCTGAAAAGAAATCATATTTTCAGTAATGTAACACATCCAGGGCAGCACAGTGGTGCAGTGGTTAGCACTGTCGCCTCACAGCAAGAAGGTCCCAGGTTTGAATCCCGGCTCGGGTACGGGGTCTTTCTGTGTGGAGTTTGCATGTTCTCCCTGTGCCCCACCGCGACCTTTAACAGGATAAGCAGAAGAAAATGATAATGGATGGATGGTGATCCATTCAGCCTATCCCAGCTGACATAAGCACTTAACCTGACTCTTCTCCTCTTTGGGGTAGAATAAGTCAGAGGGTCCAAGACCCAGCACTTAGTGATTATGTAGCACTAACTGTGTTGTGTGATGTTGTATGTCTGTTATATAAAAATTTAAAAAAAAGAAAAAAAGTGGGGGGGGGCAACACTTCTTCTGCCACTAGATGGCAGTACCTGTGACCAAATCACAACTGAAGCACTTTTGCGCTTCCTATGGACTTTTCCTTAATTAGGTCTAAATTCTTGCTTGTGTTGTACGTCGCTTTGGACAAAAGCGTCTGCTAAATTAAATTGTAGAATTGTAGACATTGGATGAGAGGTGGGGTTCACGCTGGACAGGTTGCCAGTCCACCACAGGGCCATCAGGAGCAATTAGGGGTTCAGTATCTTGCTCTAGGACACTTGGACATGGTCACGGGGGGAAGTGAGCATCGAACCAGTGACCCTTCGGCTGCTAGACGGCCACCCTACTTCGAAGCCATGCCAGCCAGAGTAATGCGATACAAAATAGCATATATCGCTAAAGGGAGCTAAATATTTTGGAACAGGTAATTTGATATTTCAGAATAAATTTCTCTCTCTCTCTCATACACACACACACACAGGTGTGTGCATGGTGGCCTTCTTCCTTATTAGTATTGATAAATGGGTGTGTTGACATCTTAACACGAACAGCTCTCTGAATATAGTAATATGTGGAAATTCACAGCTATTCTAGTGACAAGCCTTTGTAGCTAATGTTACAGTGTAGCAGTTGTCCCCCTCTGTTCCCCCGAAACCTGGATGCAATGATAAGGAAGATTAGAAATATCTGGGTTTGATTTCAAACTTCCTCATTCTCATGAATGAGAATTATTCCCTTTTCTCTAGAATGTACTGTGGTCCTACCATGTCAGCGATCACAGCCATTGTCAGAACAAATATGGCTGCCATCGCCCACGTGTTTCTCGCCCATCGTGTGCGATCAATCCACATCGAGAAGGACACCAACCTCTTTGAAAACATCTATAATGAACAAACATCAGTGTCACGATCAGATCAACAACATGTACGATAACTCTCCGTGTGCATGCACTCCTGAGAACAAAAGGTTCAAGCGCTTTATTGTTTGCAATCAACACAAAGACATTTTCAATAAATTTGAACAAAACAACCACGAATAAGTTCTTGCTTTCTCACCCTTGGGAAGATGGCGGCTACGGAGCACAAGGTGAGGATCAGCAACAATACCTCTCCTATCGCCAGAGTCACATAGTTGACAGTCAGTCTAGAGCAGAACACACACCTTCAGTCAGCTTCTGATGAACACTCGAGCCATGAAAGTACACAGTACAGGTGAATGAGTGGTCTTTGTTTAAACATGTTCCAACAAGCATAACTGCTACTTAGGACCACGTATTTGATTCATTGAATGTATAATTTATAGTGTAGTACCGAGGACAGCCTTCTATCCTTACGCTCTGTAGCTGCACATTTGTACGTAACGGGTGAGAAAGTAGGTAAAACCATTGAACGTACAGTGGATCTATAAACACCTCCATGGCCGTGATGAAGAAAAGCACCACTGCGCAGCTAAAGAAGGCCGCTCCACTGCGCTTCTCCTTCTCTGAGGAGTAGCGCTCCTCCAGCTTCCCATCCACGAACCGCAGTGTCGCAGCGTTGACCTTATGATCCTTCATTCTACCAATGAACACAGGGACACATGACAGGTAAGACTTGAAATGTGTTTAGGGCAGAAGATGGAGTGCCTATGGACAGATTTTACATTCACATTATTTAACTCATGACCAAATTTAGTTCCATTTTAGCTTTCTAATATGCTATTTGAGCATTTAACCATCGTCTTATTATTCTGAACCGTTTTACTTGATTAAGGTTTTGTTCAAACTGCTGTCCTCCTGCAGCGCCAGATGATATCCAAATTACCCCTCAACCCCCCAACAAAAGAAGCTCATGCAATATAATTTTTTCAAATCTAATCCAAACCACATTTGGAAGTGGTTTTGTAATCCAGTCAGATTTAAACTGACGCGTCTAAATCTGGACACTCAAATAGGATTCCAAAGCGTCCCGCTGCATCCCTCACAACCAGTTTCTCGACAGAAATGATCTACCTTCAATTGTGACTTGTGTACAAGATACCTGGACACACAAAAGAACCTAATCTCACTGCTTGGAAATAATAGAGCGGACAGATGAATTCAACATTTAAATATCTTACATTTGATGAGTTTCTCTGTCCAACAGCTCCTGTTGCAATCGTTTGTTGATCACATGTTCTTCAACCATCTTACATCTCTGAGGAATTCAGAGAGCAAACAATTTATCTAATGACATATCCTTCACACTTGCCCATCCTAACAATTTATATCATTTCAGTTTGAGTTTTTTGTTGCTAAAGGTAAAACTGTGGGGGGGGGGGGGGGGGGGGCTCTACCGTTTCAACATTTAAGTGTATTTGAAGGAACACGCCAACATTTTGGGAAATACACCAATTTTTCCAGAGCCAGACAAGAAGATGGATCCCCCTCTCACCTGCTGACCGCTAGTTAGCTTAGCATAGTGATTGGTAGTGTATGGGAAGTGTTAGCATTCCTTCATCTTGCATGCTCAGATTCCAAAACCTCTGATCAGTTAAAAATACTGTGCAACCTTTTTATAACAGCTCCAACACCTTCAGTCTCTGTAGCCTTTTAGTTTGAGTGTGCGCTATTATTAGCTTCGCTTATTAGCCATAGATGGTGTCAGCAGGATGATGACACCATGAAGGTATTTGTCTTATGACTAGCTGGGTAACGGCCAACTTTTTATCCAGATGTCGCATGCATCTGAGTAACATTCAGAGCTACTAGCTAATAAACAACACGGACACAAATCACCTCCTGCTTGGGCTCAGAGGGCGGGCTTTGTGATGAGGCTACTTTCCCGTTTGTTGCTGTCGTGTTAATCAAGCAGTTTGATTTTCTGTAGGGTAACGTGCTGGGTTTCTGAGGGACAAGAAGCAGGAAGAAACAACTTAACGTAAATTAAACAGAGTTGCCAAACAGTTCTTCAAACCTAAAATCCACTCACGTATCCCTTGAGCTCATTTGCTTTCTCTTTAAGCACCAGAACCAGGTAAGTGTCGATGCCTTTCTCCAGCAGGTACTCGCACCTCTCTCCACCGTTCCCTGGCTCCAGCTCAAACTCTCCGTGCAGACTGTCCTTGGTGCTTTGGGAGATGTGCACCCTCCTGTGTGGTTCATATAATTGGCAAAATTAAAAAGTTTGAATGATCTCCATGACAATAAGAACATGTTGCTCTCTTACCCAGGAATGCCTCCTGATTCCATTTTATTGGCAACAGTGACATCTGTGGACCAAACATCAAACTGCCAGCGTTTCTGCCCCAGGACCCCTCCCAGCACGGTGCCTGTGTGGACGCCTACACGCATATCCACCTCGGTTTTAGTCTTCTCACGCACATAACTGGAGCGAGAGGGAAAGCAAAGGATCTCCTTAAGAACTCTAAAGCCAATTTTTACCTGTGCTCATATAATTTTAGAGTGTATTATGTACTAAATTATAATGTTTCAATCATCTATTTACACTAAATCTTTTGTTGTTGTTTTTTTTAATAATTCCTGGTGATCTGTTAATAAAAGAATTTACTTTGTTACTTTGTTCTTCACATGCTGCTTTTATGCTAATTTCTCACCTCTCAATTTCTCAAAGCGACATTATTGCACTGTGGATTTACTAAAAAAAACAAAAAACAACCCCCAAAAAAGTGGGGGAAAAAAAACATGAGATGAAAAGATGATTGCATGGCCAAAAGGTAACAGACACAAGAGCAGGCAAAACACATTCTTAGATCAGTAAAAGATCCTTGTCTAATTCGAGTATATAGAAGAAATTTGCCTGCAGTTACGCAAATAACCTTGTTGGAGTATTTACATATTCTTGTGTTGAACAAATGCAAATTAAAATCAAAATTAATACTTTAAAAAATAATTTCTTTTCTTTGCAAAGATAAAATCCATACTTACGAGATGGCATCAACCATTGCCAGGCCCATCATTATGGAGCAGGCAGCGTGGTCCTCCCTGAAGTCTGGAAGACCACATATACAGTAGTAACAGTCTCCGAGGATCTTAATCCGCAGCTGGTGATGTCGCTGCAGTATGAGGCCAACGCAGAATGTTTCAGGACTGTTCAATTCTAAACTAATTTGGCATCTATTTTATGCAAAAGAATATACAGCAAAGACACAGACAACAAACTCACTTCTGCCAGTTTATCGAAGCGGGCGAATAATTCGTTGAGCAGCTTTACGAGCTCGTGTGCACTGCAGGCTGACGACAGCTGGGTGAAGCCCACGATGTCTGCAAACAGGATGCTGCAACAGATGAGGAGGATGAAAGGTGATGCTGGACAAGAAAATTACAGATTATCATAACAATAATCTACTAGTTTCTTTCAAAGGCTGCTGCAGACCTAACGTGCTCGTGGCGGTACATGTACATGGTGTTGAACTGCTGGTGCTGGACTTCGCTCTGGTTGGCTTGGTTCTTCATGCCCTGCAGCATCTCATCGGCTATGTGTTTGGGCAGGATGGACAATAATAACTCCTCCTACATGGACGCAAACACAGTCATGACTGACAGAGAAGAAAAATAAGTCATTCTTGTGTGTGTGTGTGTGTGTGTGTGTGTGTGTGTGTGTGTGTGTGTGTGTGTGTGTGTGTGTGTGTGTGTGTGTGTGTGTGTGTGTGTGACTGAGGCAGTAAATGAATCCTGACAGGCCTCAGGAGGTCCTGTTGAATGCTCTGATGTGTTCTGGTTGTCAGCTTCTATTTGTTTTCTCCCTGTGAAGAAAACTTCAATGTTCACTCTTCTTTCTTTCTCTCCATCTTTAACTACTTCATCTAACCACCGTAAACAACACACAAGTCTGCTCTCCCTGCACTGATAGATGAATTCAGCTCTTATTTGGAGACATCAACAGCAACAACTGATTATTTTCATCATTGATTCATCTGCAGAGACTTTTTCTGATTAGTCAATAAATAATTTAGGTGATTAAACTCAAAGCGATGGGTTCAAATAGCTTTTTTTTGTCTGTCCAACAGACTTAAACCTAAAGATAAATCCATCCATCCATCCATTTTCTTCTACTTATCCTGTTAAGGGACGCGGGGGGCTGGAGCCTATCCCAGCAGATTTCGGGCGAGAGGTGGGGTTCACCCTGGACAGGCCACCAGTCCATCACAGGGCCAACACATAGAGACAGACAACCATTCACACTCACAGCCACACCTACGGTCAATTTAGAGTATCAATCAGCCTCATCCCCAATTGCATGTCTTTGGACTGTGGGAGAAAGCTGGAGTACCAGAGAGAACCCACACAGGCACAGGGAGAACATGCAGACTCCACACAGAAAGATCCCGTGCTCCAGCCAGGGCTGGAACCCGGAACTTTCTTGCTGTGTGGCGACAGAGCTAAAGATAAATGTCAGCCAACAAATGTTTTACATTTTCACATCTCTGCACCAGCTAAATAACTTTTTTAAATTCGCCTCAAATGTCCACTTGGGCTCAAGGATGAAGTGAAAAGGTCAAGATCTGTGTCATCCCACATGTACATTGTTGCTTCATTGGACTCGACATCTAAGCAGCGCCTTGAGCGAATCCCTTCAGATTTGCCACATATGTTCACTGGGACTCAAGGATTAACTGCTCGAGGTTAAAGGTCAAGTCCACATACAGGAGCAGTGAGGTATTTCTAGTTGCTTGAAAAGAGGCCAAAATAATTGATTAATGTTCAAAATAATAACTTTAAAAAAAAAACAACTCTTTTAGTTGACTAATTAATTCATTGTTACATGAGCTTTTATGCAAACAAGTTGAATCATGGTAACCTGCTGCTAAAACAAGTGATATGATTAAAAGTTGAAGGAACATTATAACATTGTATTTACAATTTATACTGATTAGCAAAATAGCTGCAACAGAGATGCAGTAAAGACTGACAAGCGGCGTGAGCTGCGAGTGAACCGAGGCTGATTTAAAAACAAACAAGAAAAGTGGAGCAATTACAATTAGCGGGTGATGACGGGTGTTGTCACAGAAGTTAAGATGATCGTATTGAGGAAGGTCCCTGACGGTGGCACCGTAGGGTGAAAACAACAGTCTCTCTAATCAACCTATTAGCACTGAGCTGAGCAAAACACTCTGTAATTAGGCAGCGCTGGGTGTTGTTGCCTCACAAGTGTGTTTGTGGAGGTGTGTCTGTCCACGTTTAGAAAATGTATCGTCTGGTTACAGCCTCGCTCGCTTACCTGCTGCGTACTCTGCTCCTCCAATGTGAGTTTGACCTCTAGTGACTGACGCGCCTCCAAAAAAGCCGTCCTGTACTTCCTGTCCGCCATATAGTACGAGATCACACCCACTGCAGCTGCACACAGGTACAGCATCACGTTGGCTAGGAGCTGAAAAGAGGACATGCAGGTTTGATTATACTGTCACTATGTGACTTTTAAAAGATGTCGAAGAAGTGAGACTAACACGATGTGCTTTTTCAGAAAGAAACTAGAGAGACACTGTTTTGATTGGATTTTATAAATTAGCACATAACAGTATAACATATCTTCTAGTAAATACACTTTACACTTACCTGTAATTTCACAAAATGGCTGCTGTGAAAAGGGCCTCTTGCTTGCTAAACTTCTCTGAACCAGGTTTTACATTGTTGCCCTGTTTCATCATTTAACTCAAGAGTTATTTTAGTCACTTTTGTACCATAAAGAATGACTTTGTTTCATTCAGGCGGGACAAGGCCCTGGTAATGTGTAAGCTGGCTGAGCATATCAGGCCCCTTTCATCTGGGACATTCTAACAGGTCAGAGCGGGTTAAACACAGGTTTAATAGATAAAAATCATTTATTTCTTTTTCTATTGTGAAGGTCACATTCATTCCATTCAGTCAAAGTAAGGGTTCTGGCTATCTGAAAGGTCTGATGTGAAAAGGGCCTGTGACTCGCTTATCTTGGCCATATTTCATAATTTATCTAAAGGTGTTTTGTCACTTAGGAGGTCAATATTTACCTGTCTGACCATCATGGGCCCTTGCAGCGTATCCTCAAACGTCTGAGCTACAGTGACCCCCAACACCAAGATATGAATGGCACAGGAAAGGGCTGAGAGAAGGAGCAGGGAGACCAGGTTCAGGGGCAGCGTCAGAAAACTGGAGAAACTGAAAAAGGCCTGCCAGCCTACAGAGTCACTGGCGTGGGGGAAACGCTCGTAGTTGAGCCCCGTGTAACATAAAATATGAACGGTGATCATGAGCCACAGTATATAGGGTACAGCTCCGCGGGAGACTGGAGACGAAGGGAGCTTCTTCGCCCAACACAGAACGTAGAACACGATGTCCGCGGCCAGCGCCACGGCCGCCACGACCAACATGGCCAGCTTGTCCTCCGTGTACACGACTGCGCACATGATAACGATGAAGCTGTTGAACAGAGCCGCAAACAGAATCAAGACCAGCAGGTTTTCTTGCCTCTGCCGACGGAAGTAGCTCTGATAGATCCTCTCCAGGGATTCAGGGGTGAAGGTGAGGTGCACAGAGCGCGGCAGGCAGCGGCAACAGCTGGACTGGAGCACCGTCAGCTCACGCGTCCCAGCCGCGCTGCGACCTGGATCACTGGGAACCTGTGCTGAATATTCCCCAGAGGACTCTGCAGGCTGCTCTGGGTCCGGAGCGTTGACCCGATCCAGAGGCATTTTGGGTAGGGTAAAGGTAACCTCCTTCTTCTTTTTTTTTTATCTTAATACTGGTGCAAAACACTATTCCTGAAGTGCAAAAGTCTTTGTGAAAGTGTGGATAAATCCCACGTTTGAGTTGATTTTGGAGCCAAAATTAATCCGTCCAAGTCAAAAAATAATTCCATAGCAAAGTAAGATACTTTGTTTTTAAACATCTATTCTTAGAATTTATCCACTATTAAAAAAAAAACGTTCTTACCTTGGTTACCCTGTTTCTTCCTATAAATATTATCCTATTAAAATATAGAACATTCTCAGACAGCCTCACAGTGTCTGTGGTAACCATCTGTCCTCAGGCTGTCTTGGAGGAAAAACTTCTTCCAATTTCCTCTTGCAGCTGAAGTCCAGAGTGCTGCCATGGTAGACAAACAATATCAGGAGCCACAGGTGGATATCCATTTACATGCAGTACCTTGTCTTCTCTGAGACCATCAACACGCTGATGTAAAAATCTGCACTCATCTTTCATCTGATGTTATTCCCTGTTGTTTCACTTTATCTCCTCCCACTCCTCCCTCCTTCCTCTGCTCTGTTACTGTTGCTACGATGAAACCAAAGTAACTGCCGGCTTGCAGTCACGTCCTGGGAAATGTGGCAACAATGGTGTGAAGAGGTGAGGAAAAGGGATCATTACAAACAACTGGTTAGCCGTAATGAGTCCTGTATTTTCTCAGAGAACGAGACCCTCAGCAAATGATTACAGCAACATGGGCTCGGTTCACACCTGCAATTTCTTTAATTCAGCATATTTCCAAAATAATACATCTTAAATGAGGTTTGATTGATACTGACAATTATCTTTTGGCATACCGGATAAAGGGCATCAGGTATTTTCTGCTATTTTAATTGAAAAACTCTGAACACACACTCAGTTGCTCATTCTTTCGGTTGTTGTCGATGGTGATTTTCCCATCATGCCACTCAGTGTACTTCCCAAGGCCAACAATATAGCCACCAGTACACCCACAGTCCCCAGTCTCCCCAGAGCGGCAGTGCCTAACACTGCAGCCCCAAGTGCCCCAGCTCCGATAGGTGCCGCTGCTGCGGTGACAGTTTCCATGCCGATTCCTTTAATTAGATCTGGCCCTGTGAGAAGGCCCCCACTTAGATTCACTTGAGTATTGAATGGGCTCTTTGGTGCACCCAGAACAAATGCCCCTACTGCAACAAGAGCAATGACAAGTTCTGATGAGGTTAGTATTACAGTTCCTTTCAATGCTAGACCTCGAATGGCCAGAACTGCACCAACAAAAACTGAACCTAAAACTGCCAAAGTTGTTTTTCTAGACCCAAACGCCTGATTTGCTGCAACACTTGCAGCTCCGAGGGAGACCCCTGCTGCTGTTGCTGCCCCCAACGCTCCCCCCATGGTGCTTTGTACCCCCAGAGAAAAGTGATATTGCAAAATAGTTCTCAAGACCACTGATGACATTGCAGCAGCTCCCACAGCGACCTTTCCAGCCACCTCCGGCCCCAGCCCGATCATGGCTACTGTTCCCAGACCAGCACCTAGTAACCCTGCAGATAGGAATGCCATCCAAAGGACTGACTGTAGTATCAAAACCACCTCCTCCTCGGACCCTTCTCCTGCTGCACCTGCCACCAATCCCAGAAGTCCCACAACAACAGAGTAGAAGAAAATCCGCTTCAACAGTCTGCACCTAGTTTTTGATATAGGCCTTTGGGTTGTTCGCTCCATCAGGGCCCTTCTTAGGGCGCACAAGACAGAGATGGTCAAACCTGAGAGAAAAAGTCCAGTAATGACACCCATCCTTCCGTAGAAGACGCTGAGGTAAAGAGTGGTGAAGATGATTAATAGAGCTGTTGTCATGTCACTGATATTGGAGTATGAGTAGACAAGAAGGACCAGAGTGCCTTGGGCGGTGAAGTAGATCCACAAGGGGAGGATTCCAGCTGATACTCCAGTCGTTACAGCACCAACCACAACCGAAGCTCCTGCAGTCACTTCTGGTAACCACGGAATCCTCACGCCAACCCAAGCCATCAGTTTCATCACCATTGCAGAGAGGAGGAAACCACTTCCCAGAGATAAGAGCACCAAGGTGAATACGAGGCACGCCATCACAACCCCGACTCCAGTGGAACCAGCCTGCTTGGCTGCTACGACTGCAGCGTTCAGCAGGACGCCATCTTTAGTCAGCAGAGGTTCAATAGCAAATGATGCAGCATCTCCAAAGGCAAACCCTGCTGCCACACCTCCAAGGATCGCCTTCACCACGCCAAAAACACCTGAGAGAAGTAGAGCAGAGCATGTTGGATCGGGTAACTCAGTACATTTACTCAAGTACAGAACAATTTGTAGGTGCTTGTGCTTTGCTTTACTTTGTTACTTTTCATTTTCTCAAAAGTACTGATCAAGTGGTTGCAGCTGTGACTCATTTTTCAATTAATATCAAATATTAATATAAAAAGTCAAACCTTACATTGAGTTGTTATAAATTTATTTAAACAAAATAAAGCAATTTTTGTTCCTTCAGCTGAAAAGTTTTACTTACATTGGAGTACTTTTCATGGTACTTCTAAACACAAGTCTCATGAGTACTTTTTTTTTTTAGTAATGCTTATTCATAGACTGTTGCGAGCCGCTCCTGTCACTTTAAGAGGAAAGTGAAACCACTTGTGTGTGTCCTCAATGAAACTAAACACCAGGAAGTCTGACTAAATGGTGAAAAAAAAACCCAACCAGCATTGCAACAGAGCGTAATCCAGCCATTAAACATGCATAATAATAACATACAAACATACACAAAATAGTATGTATCTTTATGTTTAACACTCTGTTACACTCTGATGTTGCCACAGCAACTGTGAGTTGCAGCATTCAGATCCCAGTTTGTTAAAATCTCTGTTTTTGTTGCATAAAAGCTTCAGACATCAGTTAGTTGCATTATTTCAGAGGTCCAGATGTGATCTTACCAAGGCTGGTCTCTGCCATGAGAAGCTCCCTTGTGGGTGCTTGCTTTCTGTACAGCCAGTGGTGGTGGTGGTGTGGGCAAACTCCTCCTCTTCCTGCTTCACGCCAAACTAAATCATAGGAGGTAAAACCTGTAAGTTGTACTTCTTAATATGGAATCAATGTTACAGTTCTATAGGTAAAATAGAAAAAAAACTGGTTGTCTGATCACTGCAAAATTTGTTATAGTTTTTGAATTGTGCATATAGTTGAAATAAATGTATCGATTTAAAAAAAAAATTCCATCAAATTTACACATTCCTACCAACAACATGAACTCAACTCTTAAGCTAAACTGCTGGAACTGGAATTTTTAATGATCTGTCAGAGCCAAAATTAATACATGCAATTAATTTAGATCAATTAGTGATTTTTTTTAATAGACTGAAAGCACTTAAAAGCACATATTTCTTTGATGGCTAAGTCAAGCTTGAACTGGATGGAGAAGTGTTTCTGATATATTTTGTGTGTGTATTTTATTTAAAAACACTAACACGTGCGACAACGACTACTTAACGCTACCTCGGGTCGCTTTGCAACGTTTTTATTGTTTTGCCTCTATGATGAAGCTTTAAAGATGTTGTGTAATAAAATGATGAATGTATTCGTTGAGGGTTTAGAAGACTGGTTTACCAAGAGGAAGCGAAAAAGGAAAGACTACAAAGCAATGGGACGCGGCCGCCTACGGGTCAGCTGATAGAAGTCTGGGTCATGTGACCGTCGCTTCCATTTCGACAGGAACAGGGAAGTAACGTTTGGCATGTTTACCTGTTATAAGGTTCTTCAACGACGAAGGGAACGGACCGACAACATAGACACCCCCGAGACTTGACGGAGAGCAGCGGCTTTGTCTCCAAGTTACCGAACGCCGGTGAGTTAACTGGATAATTATGTGAATATATTTACCTAGATATTAAAGCCTGTCCATTTCAGACCAAACACATTCAGAATTAGTTTCCATTAATGTGAAAAACAGAAATCATTTGCACACGCATCATCACATAAATGAGCATGTTAATGGTATTCTCTTTAGCAATGCATCGCGATAATCATTTCTATATTTATTCAAGAATTTCTGCAGGTTTTGTTGGGAAGGATTCCGAGGGTATATCTAGTGGTTTGTTTGTTTTTTTACATTTTTATTTTTATGTTTTATGGTTGGCATTTAAAAAAATAGTCGAATTATCACTATCCTTTTTCTGTTCTGCAAAGCAGAAATAGGACCACTATTATATGGTTTATCTTGAATAAACGTTGCTAATTGAGCTGTACGAATTTGTTGTTTCTATGGGCGCTTAAAAGAACCCTCTGTAATTTTGCCAAGTTGGTTTTGATGCAGTCAGCTGATGTATAAGGTCACATGATGGTGGGCAAAGTCACCTGGAATGTTGTTGATGCCCAGTCACACCCAGTCAGGTGAGACTCAGCAGGTGTGTGACAGAAATGGCAGCCATTTGTCAAGAACGGGCCAAACTGTGTATTATCAGTATGAATAAGATCAAGCGTTGTATGTTTGTGAGTGTTTCAAGCAGGTCAGCTTGTCTGTCAGTCCCGGATGACAGCTGTTTGTTTTTATTCTTTAGGAATGTATTCAGCTGCGCTTGTTTTTGTGTCGGCGCTATTCGCGGCCACCTCAGCCCTTGACAACGGACTGATGAGGACCCCTCCCATGGGCTGGTTGGCATGGGAACGTTTCCGCTGTGATATTGACTGTGAAAATGACCCCAAGAACTGCATCAGGCAAGAAAAACGAAACAAAGAAAGAAGAAACAACATGAACCTTATACACAGTCAATATTCCACTGTCTGATGAGGCGTTTCTCTCTTTGTTCCAGTGAGAAACTGTTCATGGACATGGCGGACAGACTCTCAGAGGATGGCTGGAGGGAGCTGGGCTACGTCTACTTGAACATTGATGACTGTTGGGCCTCCATGCAGAGAGACAAGCAGGGGCGGCTCCAACCTGACCCCAAAAGGTACAGTGAATATTTCTCAGTCGTGTATTTATAGTGCCTTTCCACTGTTTGCTACAAGTTACCAGTTTACACATCTGGACTATTAGAGGCTCTGCATCTAGTTCAAAGGCACTTAAACGTGAGCAGAAGATTGAAGCAGACTTCCTAGATGACCACTTTACTTCCTGAGTCAGCCCAAAATCCTCAACTGGCGGTATTTCAATGATTCTGTGTCATCAAGCCCCGCTGGAGATTTTTCCAATTACCAGGTCCGGGTCTTCCTTCTGGAGGATTCACCTATGGATCCTCAGTTGGCCTAAATCACCCAGAATCCTCTTTGCATATCGTGTTAGATGCGGAACATATAAGGTTGAAGGGAGGGCAGATGGTGCTGCGAGCAGCCTGGTTCTACAAAGGATTGGCTGGTCACCGTTACTGTTTTGAAAGGAAAAAAGTTGGCGAAGTATTAATACTTGGTTATGCAGCAGTTTGAGGCAAGTAGGAAGTAGTGCCCTGCTATTTTAGATGTAAGAGGATGAACGTCAAAAGCTCACTCACTGCTAAAGTTAGTAAAAGAGACACTTAAAAATACTACTGAGGATCAAAGCATCTCTACTCTCTTGTCCGCTGCTGTTTCTGAAAATAGCAGCTTCATTGTCAGGTTAAGGTTGTGATGCACACCTGAACGCTTGCTCGTCTCCCTGCACTTAAAGTCAGAAATCAAGGATTTCAAGTTCGTATTCCAACCCATGATTCACAAAAGATACAAAGCACCTGCTGCAACCTGACGTTTCATGATCAAATCTTGAGGTGTGGTGACACCGACACACACTCAAACGCGCACACAGACTCTGTTGTTATAGTCTGTCGATCAATAAGCCTGGTGGTCAATAAAACTGGTAGCGAAGGTCAGTGCGAGTGTCGTGCTTTCATTCCACTAAAAAAATAACCCAAAAAAACCTTCGTCAGTAGTTTTACTTGTGTGCAGTGAATTGTTTTGTTACACTATCAGCACCTGTATAACTGACCTTTGACCGGCAGTAAAAAAGAGGAATGAACATTTCCAGATTTACCGTAAACTGTCCATGTATTCATCAGTGGAGGCATTCGCCAGTCTGTTGGGTCAATTTGTAGTTGCTTTAGTTCACGTTAATTGACATATGTTTGAAGAAACTGCTCGTTGAGTCTGTGAGCTCCACTCTTGACTAACGTAGCGTTTCCCAGATTTTCTAAAGTTTTTCTAAACCACCTGACACTCTTAGCATTTTCATTATGTACTTCCTTTAAACAGGAGATAGACAAGTACTGCTGATCTCTCTCTTGTAGTCCCTCCATCGCTTCGATCATCAATTACATCATTATTAATAAAAAAATAACAAGAAAATGTCTCCATTCCGCAAAGATCCAATAGTAAAGCATCTCCACTTGTGAATATACACTTCTATGTGCAGTGTTTACTGCTTAGTTTTCTCAACACTGGCTTCCTTTTGTGGCTTCCAGTTTCTCCTCCACAGTGTCTGACGTGGGTAACATCTAAACTTCCCGTTCCTCTCTCCCCGTCAGGTTCCCAGGAGGAATCCGTAAGTTGTCCCGCTACATCCATGACCGAGGGCTCAAGCTGGGCATCTACGGGGACATGGGCACACACACCTGTGGCGGCTACCCTGGCACCCCACTTGACAAGATCGAGATAGACGCTCAGACCTTCGCTGACTGGGAGGTGGACATGCTCAAGTTTGATGGCTGTTACTCTAATGCTACTGAACAAGCGCAGGGTAAGGAGAAGTGACTTGGTGCCAGTTCTGTTTTTTTGTTTTTTTGGTTGTTTTTTTTTTGCTGATCAGCTCTGGTTTGATTTGGGTTCCTTCCTTTGATAGGTTACCCTCAAATGTCAAAGGCTTTAAATGCCACGGGACGTCCCATGGGCTACTCCTGCAGCTGGCCAGCCTACCAGGGTGGCCTCCCGCCGAAGGTACACTCACCTGAAGCTGTAGACCAAACTGTTTCTCAATCCACAATTCAATATTTGAAAATTTTTTTGTTTTTTTTGTTTTCAGGTAAATTATACTCAACTGGCAGAGATCTGCAACCTGTGGCGTAACTATGGCGACATCCAGGACTCATGGGACAGTGTGCTGAACATAGTCGATTGGTTCTTTGAAAACCAGGATGTGCTGATACCTGCAGCTGGACCAGGAAGTTGGAATGACCCTGATATGGTTTGTTGAACACGCTTAATAATCATGTATGTCTTTATGTATTTTTTTTTAATCTCTCTCTTTTTTTTTTTAATCCAACACCCATATCCAATATATTTTACTGATTAATCTATTTAGGCTTTCAACCATTTTAAGTTTTTATTCATTTTATGTTAAAATGCTCTTGATGTTGGTTATTGATGCACTGTTAAAGAATAAAAACTTAATACAGTTGTGAGTAACTGGAAGTATAAGTGAAAGAAAAATTCTTTTGAACTTCGGAAGTATAAAGACTTTCAGCAATTTCAGGTAAAATTCCAATTTTTGATGCTAAAACATTGAAAACGCATATAAACCAGCTTTGTTTCAGTCGTTTTTATTATTATTTTCTGAGTTTTTTTCCACCTCGGCTATGCAGTTAAACAAAATTTAAAAGAAATCACAACGTGACCAACTGCAAATTCCATGCGCAGGACCGCACAATGTTTGTTTGAGGCTAATTTTCGTTCCCTTTTTTTTAAATGACATATTTTAGTGCTGCAGGTACAGCATTTAAAAAAAGTGTTTTCAATGAAAACCATGATGTAAAAATATTCCCTCTAATATCGGCAAAAATATGCAGCCCTACTCTCAACTATTTTTTGTGAAAGGTTCTTTATGTTTATTTCTTTGAACATTTCCGTCTCCACTCAGCTGATTATTGGGGACTTCGGCCTCAGCATGGAGCAGTCTCGGGCTCAGATGGCTCTCTGGGCAATCATGGCTGCTCCGCTCTTTATGTCCAATGACCTGCGCACCATCAGCAGCGGCGCTCGCAGCATCCTGCAGAACAAAATGGCCATCAGCATCAACCAGGACCCGTTGGGTATTCAGGGTAGAAATATTATAAAGGTGATACAGACATCTTCTGTCATCTGTTGATGTTTTCCTCCTTATTTCTGTCATTATTCACATTTTCTCTCGCTTGTCTGTTTGCCAGGAGAACAGCGGCATTCAGGTATTTTGGCGCCCGTTGTCGGGCAATTCAAGCGCTTTGGTTTTCTTCAGTCGTCGCACTGACATGCCCTACCGCTACAAAACCTCCCTCAGCAAACTGAAGTACACCACCGGCAGCTACAAGGTCGGTCTCCATCATCCGTAGCTGCCATTTATGATTATAGCAAGAGAATCACTTAACTGTTTCTCTTTTTTTTTTTTTTTTCCACTTTACTCTCAGATCTTTGACGTCTTCACTGGCAAGACCATGATGCTGAAAGACGCCACTGAATTTGTGGTGTCGATTAACCCCACAGGCGTGGTCATGTGGTACGTGTCTGCGCCTGCCAAACCGAGCCTGCGTCAGTTCTATCAAGGCGGCAGACTCAAAGGAGCGGCCTACAATGACCACAAAAACGCCATCCCTCCTGTCTTTCTCTGACAGGCCTCGGCCTTCCGACAATCACCATTTCTGCCTCCATGCAGCGACTCTTGATGAGGTGTTCAGTTGCTCAAAGGACTTTTCTCAGAGCGTTTCATTATGAAAGTCACAATCACTTCCAAGAAATGAAATCACTGTGTGCTCAGGGACTGATGTAAATTTTTTTCTGTGTGAATCTTAAGAGTTTGTGGTCCCTCGTCTGAAATTCTCCACACGCAGTTGCGATGATGACCAATTGATTACAACCAGACCAGCGGTGATAAGGGACTAGTTAATTGTTTTTTTTTGTTTTTTGTTTTACTGAGCTGCTGATTGATTTTACTCTCACATGCCAAAGCTGAAAAACACGGCTGAGGGACATTTCAGCTTCATTCTATTTTAAGGGTGATTGTTTTAGGATCTGGATGTGATCTCGTTCCACTTCTCAGAGTAATGGAGAACATCTGTTTACTTTTGTTTTGATATGAAATGATTGTTTGCAATATGTAGAATTCTCCCACATTTTCTCACTCGGTATTTGTGTTACCCATGTGTTTGGAATCATACGGCCTCGATCAGAAATTTCCCCAAAGAATCAAACTAAAAAGTTGTCCTTCAGACATTAAAAAAGAAAAAAAATGTTTGGATGAATACACATTTTATAGGTTGTACAAGCCCATGTACATTGTGCAACTTCAGCAGCAGAATACTACACTTGTATGGATATAACAACAGGTAATAACATTTCAAACGCGATTTTTAATTGAGGGACATTACGGAATGTGCAATGAGTTGTGGATTATTTTAGTCTTCCTATGAAGGAATGATTGAATAATAAAAATTTAAAAGCTTGATGGATGACGGTTTCACTTCATTTCTTAAGAACTGTACAGGTTTGTGTACGTCTGAAATGGGGAGAGGCATTTGGGTTTTATTTTTCTCCACTATTTCAGGTTGTAATTAACCACCTTTTTCTGATGCTAAGTAGTACTTCTGTACTTCCATCATCTGTACATGATTTGTAGTGTTTCATAAAGTGCGCTTTTGCTATGTAAAAGACAAAAATGCCTCTTTTTTTTATGTCATCAGGCTTGTCTTTTCATTCAGTCAGGAAACACCTGGAAAATTCATCAATTTAAAAAAAAAATGGCAGTTTCCAGTCCTGGGAAAGTTTCGGAAAAATAAATAAAACTTGTTTTTCTCCTGGAAGTATACAAAGAACTTATCCTGTGCAGACAAACACATTTTTCGCCCTCTGGCTTCTCTTTGTGTCTCCATCTATTTAGCTTAAAGCTAATGGAAGCCCTCGTGACCAGCTACTAACAGCTAACTAAAAGTTCGCGGTAGCGCCGAACCGGATGTGTAATTTATTTATTCATTTTTTTGGTCTCTAATCAAAGTGTCTGCTGGATTATTGGGTATACTGCTGGATAAAGAAAACGTGAAAGCACATCAGAGTATGTAAACGGATATATTTGGATAGTTTTGCTGTTACTTTGCTGCTGTAGTTGCTAGCCATCATTCACCCTTAGCTTCAAGCTAATTGCCACGGTTGGCTCTCTGCCTTCTGGGACCTCAAAGTAATGACGCAGTGGTTAAAAAAACTGCCACCGTGAACTCAAGATCCCAATTTGTGAGTACTTGAAAGTCGAAATACACTTTTTGTGTGTGTCTAATAACGTTTTGTGTTGACTGAGAAAAATCTCTTGGTTAATATTGAATTTTAATACACTGTTAACCATAAACAATGTTGCTTGTCTGTAATTTTCCTCAAAAGTTTTGAAAAGTCACGGAGTTTTATTGGTTAAAAAAAAAGTGTAATTTGTCCTGGAGCTTTTTCTTAAAATTAATAATTTATTAATTATAGCTGAAAGAAAGAATAAACCCGGATTTAATACTGCAAGCTTTTATTGGGTAATTAGATTCTGCCTGAGTTTTGTTGTAATGTACATTTTCAAGGGAGAACTTAGTGGTATTCATCAAAGCAGCAATAGAAACCTAACTTGCATATTTGATAGCACAAATAAATGTAAGTCTAGCTGACATCCGCATTTATCCAGTAGAGGGCAGCAGCGCTCTTCAGGTTGTGTGGACGTGACAACAAGGGTCCTCCAGTTAAATCTATTGCCAGAAAATGCACCTGCTGACGAGCACAAGGACGGTCAGGCCATTCAGCTTAGTCCTTTATCTCTTTGTTATGATTTATTCTCCTCCCATACGCTTTTTCATTTTCACACTAGCTCTCAAACATTGTAAAGCCTCATCGTCTACTGATTCATGATTATAATTGTGTCTTTTTCATCTTTGTTCTCTCCTCCACTTCTTGTCTCAAGTCTGCCGAGTGTCAGCCGGGTGTTGTGAATAGTATCACCCCTGACCTTGAACCCTTAAGGCCCCATGTTTGCACATTGTCTCAAGATAGTGGCGTGGTCACATGAGTGTGCGCCTTGGCTTGTCTTCTACTGCATGTGCTTCTGTATGACAAGAGCAAATTTGCTTTGAATCACACACACACACACACACACACACACATACACACATACACACACATCCCCTTGGGGTCATTTTAGGCCAGATCCGTTGTGTGTGTGTGTCTGTGTCTGTGGGAAAAAGGATCTTTGTCTTCCCTTCTTTCCCTCTCAGCCATCTCGGATATCTGTTGGCCTGCTGAATGCGACACATCTCACTGTCAAGGTCCCAGACGTTTGGGAATGTGATGTTGGAAAAGAAGTGAGGGAGTTATGATAGAGAGAGAGAGAGAGAGAGAGAAGTGCTTGAAGGATTTCAGTAAAGAAAAGTAAGGGGGGTTGTCAGAAGTCTATTACGAGGTGCAAATGAGGGGGGTGAATGTGAGAGATGAGAGAGAGAGAGAGAGAGTGAGTGAATGGGTAAGGGAGGGGGGCGAGACAAGGAGTGAGAGCGTTCCTGCCGATGCTCACGTAGGCCCACAGCTGCAGAGAGGCACAGTTGCCAATCTCGCCTTTGTGTCCCCCACTGCCGCCGGCACCAACACCCCTGATTCTACTGTGTAGATCCCCCTCCGTCAAACACCACACGCGCTGGTGTCACGCTGCTGGTCACACTCTCTGCCTGTACCTCAACACAGAGGAGAGGGTGTTCAGTCTCACGTGGTTGCAGTCATGGGGTTGGCAGGACTTTGCATATGGGTCAGAACATATGGACAGAATCAGATGAGGTCAATGCTCATTTTAGAAAAGGGCATGTAGCCTAATTAAGCTGTGCCTGGAAAGTATACCTTCCTGCTTGAGCCTGTTAGCGGCACAGTTTACTTTGCAGTTACAGTTTCAGCCTAATTCTGGCACTGCTCCTCCGCTCATCCTTGGTGACATCATTGCTCTGGTGATTTGAATTGCTGGTTGCTGAGTCATGTTATCCCTTAGGTATGACCTGTGTGGCAAAAAAGTTGCTCTTCTCATTGTCATCAGCCTCAGTCACATGACTCACTACACAAGATAGCTTTTTGTAGGGCTGGGTTTTGGCAAGGACCTAAAGACATTGTTATTGTGACGTACTGTGATATGATTCTCACATTAGTTACAGAAAATTTCAAAAATAGCTGAAATTGAAATTTTAGTTGGATACTGTTTGATTAAAAATTTCCATTCCATTTTTTGAAGTATTTGCGCTACACTAAATGTCGCTGCGATAACATCACATGTAAAATTAAATTGTGTACGAGTTCTTTTGTCTCTTACTGAACAGTAAAGAATTGATGTCTAGCCATTGTAACAGATGTTGGACTTGATCCAATTTTATTCCAGTATACTATGATAAAATATTCAGTAGAGATTTAGTATTGTGAAAATAGCAAAACAAACATATCTTGCTGTAAAAATATGATGGTATAATACTACCAACATAAAGACGTAACTCCATACACTCAAATGTTACTGGCTGTGAGGGGTACAACTGATGATTGCATCATTTCAGTCTGATGCTTTTATTGTTCCATTTCCACAGTTGTAGTCAAACTAATTTCCTGTTGGTGGAGATTTCCCCCAAAGGTCAAGACAGGAACCCCAGGTTTTATGTTAAGCAAACATGGAAAGTCTGCAAGATCATTATGCCTCACATTTTTACCTCACTCTTGCTTCTCCTGATGTCTTTTTCCTTTGACTCACTCGTGCATTTGCCTCTTCATGCCATGGTTTACATTACACATGCCTCTCCTCTTCTGGATTTTGTGACTCAGAGGCAAAGAGCACTGTGGTTACTGCAGACTCATCTCAGACTAATTCAATATTGCTGGTAGAGGTTGTGCTGTTCTTTTCTGTTCTATAGGCCAATACAGCAAAAGATGTCCTGCTGGCTGTAGGGAGATGCTGTTATTTCAGCTGGAGCAAGAACGTGTGAATATATCTTCCAGTGAAACCCTTGTATAGCCAGGGAGTTGTGTAACTGATGTTGAACGATGTTTAGCATGTATAAGCAGTATTGGAAAGGTTGAGGAAGGTTATGTAATATTTAACAAGATTTAAGATGTAGCAAAAATTCTAGATGTACATCATGTAGTGATGGACATGGCAGCTGTTTTTTTATTGAATTGATGAGGAAAGATTCAAATCTAAATGATAGATGATAATCTGAAAGTGTCACTAAATCAAAATTCATTTAACTTTACCTTAACAGTGTGTAAAATACACAAGGAATAAACTTGCAACAGGAAGTGTTTCTACTGTACCATCTTGCACAACTTTTTTTGGCGTATGATTCAGCTTTACTACGTCGTATGGAAAAATTGGATGGCTCATCCTTAGTTAAAAGCTATGATTTTAGATGAATACATGTTCCAATTTTGCTGAGATAGCTAAGATGCCTTATTTGCTTAACTTAATTTGATTCTTGGAAAAAGATCCTGGTGGTTAAGACACACAGTGAGTAAAAAATATACACTGAGGTTTCAAATAGTTTGTGCTGAATCAAAATGCGAAGATGGCTGGATGGGTGATAAACCTTTTGAGGTCTCCCTTTGGTTTACAAGACATCTGAATGCAATGCCACTTAAACGGTTGTCATGACTGTCATAACAGAACTAGAAATACCTCCTCCATGATGTGTGCCAATCACGGTGACCTTGACTTTTCAACCACCAAAATCTGTTCAGTCCATCTTTGAACCCAAGTGGATTTTTGGTCCTAAGTTCCCTCGGGTCATTCCAGAAATGTGGCATTTACGAGATAAGGATGTGATGAATCCTACTTGCAAATTGAGCTCCAAATTAGAACATGAATTTTTATCAATATTAAATTGTGAATACATATATAGTTTATGAACGCTTGCATGGATGTACAATAGGTGCTTCTGCTGAAGGAGAGTTTCAAGGTGTCAGTTTAAATTGTGTATGTTTCTCCCAGGGCGGGACGGGGGTGAGGGGTGGGGTGATACTGTAGTATGTGATCATTATCGGATTAAAAGAAGAATGCATACTCTCCGTTTACAGTTAATGCTTGTATTTGAGTAACTGTTGAGTACAGCAGACTATTTTGTACTAAAGATTAACCTATTGGACAAAGTGAGATATTGGAAATAGTCCTTGCAGGCATGTTGACATGACAAAGCAGGAAAGGCACAGATGGAAACACAAACATTATTAATGACTGCATTCCATTTAGGAGAACTCAGTTTCCAGGTTACTGTGGCAATTAGTGGAATATGTTAAAAGATAAAGTGGTAAATGTCGGTGATAATTACATTTTACATGTCCTCAAAGTAATTTGGGACTTTACACCTGCCAACCTTCACCCATTCATGTGAAATGCTGTAGATGCCTTGATTTTTATGAATGAATGTCCTGGTTTGACCACCAGTGGCTGCTGTTGTAAAAGATATTTGGTGACTGCTTCCCTGACGCTGCTGCGTACGAGGCAAGCTGCACGTTGTTGAGGCGTTGAGTTCGCATGGCAACCGTCCAGGCTGTCAGCTGCCAACTGGCAGCTAGTGTGGGTCAAAGTCAGAGACAGCAGCCAATGCTTCGCTCTCTCTCTCTCTTTCTCTCTTTCTCACATGCACACTCAGACATAGCATCTGCGTGCTCGCACTCACACAGTCATGATCTCACTCTTTCCCTTTAACTCCACATTTCCCCTTTTTGACGATGCACACACTGAACCTAGTCATTTCTTGCTCTCTCTCTCTTGCATTCCAGTCTTTCCTGCATTATACAGACAAATCCTTTATATCCGGAAGCCCACGGGGTACTCTGACCACCTCCCTGCAGAAATACTGTACATCTGTCAGAGTGTGTGTGGTCATTCCCCAACTGTATTTTCCTCTGTTCCACTGTATTCCTTTTCTGAGGTTTCTGTGTCAGATCCCAAAGCTGTTCTCGGCAGCAGAACAAAAACCTATCTTCCCCTTCCCTGACTGGATCAGAGCACATGCAGCCAGCACAGCAGCGGGATTTGGCCTGAATCGGCTTCAAGGAGAATGGTTGGTTGGAAAGGATTGGACAGAGCAGGTGGAGTTCTCTGGCAGGAGTGTTTGTGGGTATATGCGTAAGTGTGTGCGTGTGCATGTGGTGAGGGTCACAACATTAAAGGCTTGTCACATTTCCAGCAGGTTTCACACAGCAACAATTTGTAAGGTAACCTGATGCCTTTTGAGCTGATGCTGATGATGAACTATTTTGGGTTAAAGCCCCATAATGAAACACAGCATGTTGCTGTAGAAAGACGACTGGCCAGATTCATTTGCAAAAAGGAGACCTACAAAAATAGACCTATGATCGGTCAACAATGCTTGTCATAACCTTTGGTGTGATCCGTGACCACCCATGTGAATGATTTTGTTTGCTATTTTTGGACTTTCTCCTCTGGATTCTCCTGCTTACCAACATTAGAGATTGTCATCTCTTGTATCTCACCCGGTTCGGTTTCTGTCTCTGAGGCCACTCTGTCTTCCTGTCTGACAATCTGTCGCTTGTTCATACGTCATCTCTGTGATTAACTCCGTCTCTGTGTGTCCTGTAGAAAAGGTTATAGCTTGTCAGTCATGATTTCATTGACATAAATAATCACAATTTCTGCTCCTTTCAGCATTGCAAGATAATACAACATAAGTTCTAGCTGGTACACCACACTTTCCATTCCAGACAGATAGTCAAGGCCTCAAGAAGATATATTCTAATGACGATGGTGACTTTTTATTTGGTGCCATGGTCAGGTTTATGTTTTATGACCAAATACTTGCAGAACTGGCGGCACGGTGGTGCAGTGGTTAGCACTGTCGCCTCACAGCAAGAAGGTTCCGGGTTTGAGCCCCAGCTCAAGCACGGGATCTTTCTGTGTGAGTCTCCATGTTCTCCCTGTACCTGTGTGGGTCCTCTCCGGGTACTCCGGCTTCTTCCCACAGTCCAAAGACATCAAGAGGGGACGAGGCTGATTGATACTCTAAATTGACTGTAGGCATGACTGTGAGTGTGAATGGTTGTTTGTCTATATGTGTTGGACCTGCCATGGACTGGTGACCTGTCCAGGGTGAATCCTGCCTATCACCCAAAGGCAGCTGGGAGAGGCTCCAGCCCCCCGTGAGTCTTCACAGGATAAGTGGTTGAAAATAGATGGACTTACAGAACTACAGACATTCCCATAAGTAAATGCTAAAATGTTAACACGCTAAACTATAACAGGGAGAACATATTCCTTCCTTTTAAACATTAGCATATAGGCTTTGTCAATCCCAGTACGTTGGAGTTCTGATGTAAGGATTTAGCTCAAAGTTGCTGTTATGCAAGTCCAGGGACTCGAAAGTAAGTAGCTACAGTGAAAATTGTATAACAATTAAATTATTGCCAGACAGATATAAGGTAAGGTTTGATAGTTTTCTTTTTTGTCACTGCATCTGTAATTTTGAGGACAAGTGATTCTCAAAGTTAGAACACCAATAGGCCTAATGCTAACATGAATTGAAAGTACTTGTCCTTGTAACAAGTACACGTTCAAAAGACTTTCCCAGCAGCGATTTTGCACACATACATCCAAAGACACTATTTTAAGGACATGAAGTCGCTCTTACTTCCTGGAGACACACAATAATTCTAGTCTACGTAAATTCTTAACCAAACCATTTAATGATTCATGTTTGTGGTACTTCATGCGCAGTGAATATCCTAACACATATGCTAACTTAAGTCACACCGTTGGTATTTCCACTGACTGTTAATTCTTGGAAACTTACCCATAACCACATATTGCCAAACCTTAACCACAAAAAAAGCTCAGTCATTTACCAATTGAGGCCACAGCTTTTGTCCTTATTTGCACATGCCGTTCCTAATTAACTGGTCTTAAGTCTGGTTTGTGTTGCAAAAAGTGGCTTAAGTCTCCCTCTTTCTCTTTCTCTTTCTCTCTCTCTCTCTCTTTCTGTTGTCTTCGCCCTACTTTTGCCTAGGTAATTGTGTCTACATAAAAACGCTGACAGCTTGCGGCGACTGTTCCTCTTCTTTACACAACACACACCCGCTTGCGTGCACATGCACACACATACGCATGTGTGCGCACACACACATAAATCTACGTCGTTCTGCTCTCTTTAGGCTGGAAAAGATCAAACAGCTTATGTGAGCTGACCTTCAGCCCAGCACCCCATTGCCTGCTGTGTATATCTCAGCAGGCTGAGTGCGTCTAAACATTAACAGGGGACTGGGCACAGTTTAGTCTAATGCAGTTGGTCTGAGTGTGTGCGTGGTGTGTGCGCATATGAAACTGTGTTGCTAATCGCCTGTTGTGAAAGTCCACATGATAAAATCTTAAGGGATATCAAGACAGATGGAGTGAAGTGTGTCTTGTAACTTTCTAGTGGAGCAGAAAGACGCCGACACATAATCTCTTCTTGCAATCACAAGGGTTCAGGGTGCAGAAGCACCTGCTGTACTGGCAATGCCTGACTAGAGTTCTTCATGCTACTACTGGCCGCAATACAGATATGCACCTGCCCTATGTAGCCCACCTGTGTCACAGTGCCCACATCCACTGAGCCACGCCACCTGTAGCAGTCTCTTCAGCCTCCACAGTCTTGGAGCTGACATGCGAGCAGCTGTTCTTTCAATCCACTATGAGCACAGTTGAGGTTTTGTATTCAGTGATGAAAAGCACTGACGTATGAGTCCCCTACTCTGTGTCAGAGTGTCAGGGAGATTTTGGTCAAGTGAGTCACAGTTGTGTGTGAGTGTTGCCACGTACTGACTTGTAAATGACTCTTGGTAACAATGTTTATATCAAGCAGGTATACAATCAGTTTTACTTTATCTCGCCACCTCACTGTATTGTCATGGAGAAGCGAAGGCACACTGATGAATAATTTGCAAGACTGTTATCAAGGCAGTTGTACTCTGGTACACTTTCATACACTCTGTCACTTTATACACTGATTATATCTCCTTAAAGGGACAGCAGGTCATTAAAAATACACAAAACGTAATAATAGTTGATTCAAATTGTTTTTTTTTTTAAACATATGGTCTCTATTCAATATATACATGACCTCCAAGGTCATTTTAATTTATGCATTGACCACTGGGGGGCGGTAGGGTATTGCCTGACCCACAGTGGGGGATCTTATCTCAAATAACTATGGAGGGTTACCCCAGAGCACATAAAGCTCAGTGTGAACTGACCAAACCTGCATGAATGACTTTTTTTAGATAATGTCCATTTGAGATGACCTAGCATGCTGAACTGCTCAAGCTGACAATAATAACACGGTTTTGTATATTTTGTCTGCTGCCACACTGTTGCAAAAACTGCGGTGACCAAAAGGTTATAGTGGTGTGGGAAATTACGGTTTCCTGGAAAGCCAATGCTCCCTTGTAATTTGACTTTGCTGATCAGAGGGTATGTAAGGTTAAACACTGAAACATACTTACGGAAAGGGCAGCCAAGGACAGGAACGAGAAGGAGAGAGAGCAAGATCATAGTCCATAAATGGCAGACCATCTGACCTTGCTGCAATATATGTAAACCTCCTCCACTCAAACCTTAATCTCTCACCTTGATATTGTATGCCACCACCTTAAGCACTTTGAAGTCAAGAAAAGCCGCTGTTGTTTATTTCAGAGTCAGATTAAAACAAATAAAAAACCAACAAAAAAACAAGCAACTGTTTATCTGTCAGTTTTTGCAATGATATGAAAATTCCAGACATGGGAATGTAAGTTTGAGAATGAAAATAAGTATAATGGCTCGGAAATGTGTGACTTGTGGTGTGAATAGAAATATTGTTGTGGGAGGGTTTATTGTGTTTGGGTGAGGGAATTTCAAAACTGGGGGCTGAGAGAGAAAATATGATATATTTCACTTTTATCTGATGCTGGATTTCCTGCAGTTTTGATCCACTAACCATGTTTGCACACATACACACAAACAGGGCCATACTGTGGGTACACGTGCACAGGTTGATACTGAGTACCAGATGTTAATCTTTGTTTATGACACATATGGAAAAATACGAGGGCAGAGTCACAAGACTTTGCAATTAGCCAGCGTCAAATATTTGACTTTGTCATTAGAACCACCTGTCTGGCACTACCCCTTACTCTCTCTCTCTCTCTCTCTCTCGCTCTCTCTCTCTCTCTCTCTCTCTCTCTCTCTCTCTCTCTCTCACACACACACACACACAAACAGAGTGACTTCTTCATGTCACTTAAGAGAACACTGCATTGAGTTACATCAATTCCCGTGAGACTTAACTTCAGCTTAGCCATAAGTTACTATTGCAGGTGGTTGGGATAAGGGGGGGAGGAACATAAAAACTGGTTCTTTTATTTATGATATTGTGACAAAACCCAACAAGGGACATCTCATGACCACATATTAATCAAAGCATGGGGGAAAAGGTATTTTAATCAAATTAGAAATGGACTGTATCTATAGAGTGCTTTTGTTCCTTTGTTGTGCTCAAACCGTATACAGTTATGCCTCATTCACCCACTCACACACACACACACACACACTCATAATGATTTCGGAGGCTGCCATTGAAGGTGCCAAACTACTTGTGTCTTAGGGGTTCAGTATCTTGCTCAAGGACACTTGAACAAAGTCACTGGAGGATGTACTAAACATTAGTTAAAAGAAGGCCACTCACGCCAAGAGATGTGACTTGTCATATCTCATGGCTACAAATTTATCAAAATGTGGGAACAAGTTAGGCTCTTGCCAACAAGCATAAAATATTTTTTCTATCTGGCCTCCCTGGGGCTCCATACATTAGCTACACTAACCCCTTCCTTTTTAATAGATAATTTTAGTTTTAATTGGATAACAGAGTGAATCTGGAGAAAGTCAAGGTGTTACCTCAGATGTCTGTTGGAAGAGGAAGTTGAGCTTCTACAATCAGGTTCTAAACCCAAATTGTATTCAAAAAAAGGAAATAAAACATCCCAAATGTCCAAATTAAGGAAGACTAAATGCTCACATTTCATTTTTCTTAGCAAACTTTGCAAATCATGGATGGGAATTTGAGATGTGTAGAGCTATCAATGGACTGATGTCATGTTTGGAGCAGATATTCATGGTGGCAAGCAGCAAGATTTTGGCCATCTCTCAATTTTCCTCTTAAGTTTGCAGTGGATTGGCTGTGAACTATAAAATTTTGGCTTTGCCTGAACTTTTCCTCTTTATTGAACTTGGCTTATTGCTTTGTTTCATGACCAAAGGGTGTGAGAATGTAGCTCAAATCACCAATCTAACAGAACTACTAATGTGGCTGTAGGACACTGCAGGAATGAGGGAAATGGCCAGTTTTGAACTGAGTCGAGCAGCAGAGGCCAAATATAACTTCAAGTCAAGGCAGTGGAAATGGAAAGAGAGCAGGAAGGCTATGTCTTTGAAAAAGGGCAACACTTTGTGACATCTTAAACCTACCCTCCTCTGTCTTGTGTCATTTCCTCACTTTGTTTTGATTTCCCACTTTTATTCTCAGAATGTGACCCCATCTCACTTTATTTCTATTAGCAGTGTATACTTTTCACACATTAAGTGCATTTCATTGCTGAGCTGCAACCAGTAACGATGCATTTAAGGGATTCCACCGACCTCCACCCACATCCTTGGTCCACTTTCCTCTGCTGACACTGGCACAGCAAGGCAGAAACACAGAAATGTGCAGTCACACGCTACACTGACACACATATATACACCGAGGTAACCCAGTAATTAGGGGTACTGTAATTGTGACTTAGCATTGTAAACCAGCTGAACAGTGTTGCCAGGGAAAGGTTTGTTGACCGTAAGATTATGACAGGGAACTTAAATGGTATGTGTTTATCTACATTCTGCAGTGGTGAGAGCTGCCGTCTAAAATATCCACCAGTTGCCTCAGGCTATAAAGTTCAGTGGTCATCATCATCATCATCACTGTAACTGGCATCTTTATTGATGTATTACTGCCACAGACGGGTGATGTCGACCATAAATGTTAAATTATGTCATGAGTTACTTATCATTGTGTCATGTTTGTTTTGGTTTTCAGCCACTTACCATACACATTTTTGTTTTATATCTATCCATCCATTATATGCACCACTTATGCTATATGAGAGCGGGAGCCAATCCTGGCTGACTTTGGGTGAGAGGCAGGTTCCACCCTAGAAAGATCGCCAGTCAATCACGGTGCGTACATACACTCACGTTCACACTTGTGGTCCATTTAGAGTCCCAGCTCAACCAAATTCGCATGTTTTTGGTCAGTGGGAAAACATCGGCATACCCTGAAGAAAGATTCCAACCCAGAATTGTCTTGCTGTGAGGCGACAACCACTCCACCACCATCTTGTAAGATTTACGATCAACTACAGGATGCCACAACATTACATGTGTGCACTGTTGGTGCGTTAATCATGTTGCGGAGCCACACAGTTATATTATGAGAACCAACATCTATTTTAAGACACCAAAGGAGAAATTTGAAAATGTACCTTTAAAATTCAGTGGCAAAAGACATTATTGCTTTCACTTGTAAGTATGGTGTTCATTTTGATTGCATAACACAACAACAATAGAGCAAAGACATCATCTGCAGTCTCTACTATGCCACTGTGCATAAAATCTACCTGTAAAAAAAAAACGCTTCATACGAAGAAATCCAGCCTAAGTGCAAGAGCTGCAGGTGGTGATATACACTTTTTCTGTCCATTGGTTTTCATATGAAGAAGTATCTTATATCAGCGTTGTGCCGTTAGATGCATTAATGAAAAATAACATGATACCTACCCAGCATGCTTTATACCTCTGCCAAGGAAGTAATGTGATCACCGGCATAGCAGAGCAGGATATCTAATAATTTTGAGGAAAGGTGGGTAAAACCCCAAGGACTGAGTGATTAAATGGAGGTGATCTGGATCAGATCATACATCCTGGATCATGAAGTGAAGTATTTTTTAGGTTGTTGGCAGAATGAATCTATTAGTGTTATTTCTGGACATGTCAGATGAATTTCATTTCAAATTCCTTGAGTCCATGTGAAAGAAGAGTGGAAATCATCCTGATCATATTCTGGATCAGTAATCAGAGGGCCTACTTTTGGCAGTTGGGAAGAAAATTTATGAAATGATTTTGATGAAATATAAATATGCTACATGTGTGGCAATAAAATTCTTTTGGCGGCAACATATTCACATTCTCTCTCTATGGCCACTCTGTTGCTGTGTAACATTGTGTGACAACCTAAGCCTGAGCGCGCGCCCCCCCCCCCCCCCACCCCCCCTTCGACTACAACCTCAAATCAAACGAGCCCTAAGAACTTCAATAAACAAAGATTAGAAGGTATGATGTTAGAGAAGGTAAACATAGATAGTAGGTTAAGGATGGAGCAATTATTTATTTGTGTAGAAGAACAGGTTTGAGACATTATTAATAAAGATTACATGAACAGAAATCAATGAGCAAGAAGAAAAATATAAACATACAGTTTGAAAGGTAGGAGGAAGTAGTGCTTCAATTATCAATGAGGAGTCTGAGTGAGGAACAGTGACAAAAGAGAGAACCAGTGCACCTTTGGTAGACACTTTCAGTCCTGTCTCCATGTTGACCTTGACCTTTTATTGAATGTTCCTTAATGCTGCCCCCTCCTTGTGACATTCTATGGCACACGTTCAGAAGCTGAAGATATAAATTGTGCTTGCTCTATGTTCCACGTAAATTCAAATGTGTTCAAGAGTGTCTCAGACATACATTATAATAATAAACATATAAATATAAACATGCACACACTTGCACTCAACCCTTGCTGCATGCTGCATACAGTGTTGATGGCTGACGTTGCTGAGAGGGTTGACAGACTCCATTATCATTGCCAAGAGACCTCAAGCACTCTCTGTGCACCTTTCTGCTGAAAGCTGAGAAGCAACATTGGCATTATCTCTGTGTTGGTTAGGAGCGATAGGAGGGCTGCCAAAAACCAAAGCAACAAATCTTGCTTCACGCAAGACAGATAAACCTGTGTGCACCTGTAACGTCCAGGAGGTGTTCCTGGCTTCCCTGTCTGAAACTGAAGGGAGCTGCCTCCTTAAATTCATAGTATTAGTGACAAGATTGAAGCCGTGACCTGTGTCTCAGCGCACCTTGGCCTCTGGTTTGTAGCTGTGTGGTCAGCGCCCGTTAAGCTGCCAATTGGGAACACATGCCATTCCTAAGAACTTTGCGGGGCTGGGGATCTGGTGACAGCGGCTCTTGGCTTACAGATAGCCGATGCTAAAATGAGATACACTGGTGGCAGACAAGTGGGGGGGGGGGGGCGGGGGGGTGAAGTGTGGGGGTATAAGAGGGAAAAGGAGAGATAGTTGGCAAGGGGCAGAGAGAGTGTAAGTGTAATGTGGAGCATGGAATGATCACGTGTCAATGAGTTCATGTTTATCCCCTCTTTCTTCACTCCAGGAGAGGGATCCCACCTTATTAGATACATATAACCTTTCACTGCTGTCTGTGTAGTATTGAAAGAGTTAAATAGGCTACTGGTTTTCATCTTCACTTGATTTAACGTTGTTTATACAGTCTGTGTACACACCCAGGAAGCAAAATCCCATTAGAGCACGCTTGATTGTTGATAGGTACTTACATTCACAGCCCCTGCCTTGCGTTATTAATGTAAACTTGTTATCACTGAAAAATCCCTGGTGAAGTTTGCGTGGGTACATCTCAAGGTTTTCCTGCAATTGTCCAAAGTATACTGTATATTCCCTTCAACTGGAATAAAAATGAGTTTTGGACAGAGAACATGCACTTTATTGAATTCTGCATGGATTCCATATACTGTTTCACTTGTCAGCAGGGGTTTATATTTGAGGCAATGTTTAATTCCTGTCTAGCCTTTTCCCTGAATTTGATAAATGTTTGATTTAGTCTTGGAAACCTGTGTGCTTAGTGAATGTGTGCCCTCTTATCTGTCTGTCCTTGAGCTTGAGCCTGACAGGCGAAGCGGAGTAAGCCTTCAAACAGCATGGGAGCAGTCATGCTTATCCAAATACGAATAGGAAGCTGCTGAGGTTTGGTGGCACTGTTATAGAATAGTAGCTGCTTGTTTGTGTTTTGTACATACTTAGTGCCCAGCCTACAGCGATAGCATGACTTTTATACATAACATTATATGCAAATGGTGACCTTTATCTCTTCTACAAAGAATTGGAGATATAACTTGACACAAAAAAGCCTCCTTTATTGGAAACTTAAATTAAAAAAAAAAATTCAAATGTATGATGAAAAAGACCTCTGCATACTTAAATATATACAGTATTTATTTTACTTTATAAGCTTTTGGTCTGTCAGACCTTAACAGAGCACATGAAAAAAAGATTAAATGAAAAAATATGAACTCACCCAAAAAGTATGAAAAAAAGCTGATTATAATATAGTCTCAACACTATAGCACTCTGTGCATAGCTTTACCCATTTTCAGCCCTCTCTACTTTTGTACTTGAGCCCTAATTAAAGCTGGAAACTAACATATTATGTTGCTATACATCATATGAAGACAACACAGTGTAATTTTTGGTGTAAATCAGATGATGTTTTTACATCAGACTTACTTCCTGTAGTCACTAGGTTGCGCTATGACTTAAATTTATAGTGTAGATGTCCATTCACCCATCAATCCACCCATCTGTCCATTCATCCATCTATTGGCTATACTGCTTACCGTATGCTGTTGAGTGTCACAGGGGCCTGGAGTCTGTCCCAGCTGTCATTTGGCAAGAGGTGGGGTTCACCCCTGAACAGATCACCAGTGCCTGTAGATGCAATTTATTGAGAAAGTTTGGAAAAGATCTGACCATGTGGAGTCCAGTTACAACAGTTTCTTGGTCTATGGCAAAACATCAGTAACTCACATTTTTCACAGTAACCCATCACCAAGGTCTTAAGGCTCTTCTGATCAAATTTGAGATAGAAATAGCTTTCTTTTTGCCACCAAGTGTGGTAAAAATCTGTCTGATAGATTTTGTAATCTTCATTAAAGACAAAAAATGCCTTCAAAAATATGACATACTTGGCACAGCTACAAATGTATAAATATTATACAGCAAACAAACAAGTTTATTCATGTGAAATGTATGGGCATTTTTTTTTAAAACATTTTCTTGCCAAATAAACCAATACCCCAACAAACCCACACATAATAATGAGACTTTAATTAATGATGAAAAAATGTATTCAGTCAGGAACCACAGGTAACTGTGTCAGTTAACTGTCACCAGTGAAACAAGTCCCTCCACGTGTTTAAAGTCAGTACATCCCATGATGCAACAGTTCACTCCATGATGTAACAATTGTCCCCATGTTGCAACTCTGGCTGCAGGCAGCCGTTTGTCCTGTGATGCAGCGGTTCACACTATGTAATCATGTTCCTCTGTGTCTTGGGTGATGCGGCTGGCTTGGTGAGGCAGCACTCCATATCATGACGCAGCAGAGTGCTTTCTGACGCAGCTGGGAGCTCTGCAAGTCCGCTTGAGTGATAAGGGGCTATTTCCTCAACGGATTTGGCAGTAGCTATCAATGCATGCATGTATGTGAAAATCCTTAGATATGGCACAGTAAGGCGATTAGGCCTAATCCACTTAGGGTTTTAGATTATTACCCTAATGTATAGGCAATATACTGTATGATGACAACATGAGACGTAATGCGACAAGGTCACACATAATATGAGTTGCATTGAAAACAAGAATGATCAGAAGAGAGCCATGACATTTATGGTGTTTCATCCTCTATTTAATGAATGAAGGGTATCACATGGTGCTTTGTGAGGACGCTGGGAGGAAATGGTGCCTAACCAGAGGGATCAAGCGGGAAAAGGTCAATCTATCTGTATACCCTGTGTATCCATTTCAACACGTAGCTTCCAACAGAATACCTATACACGTTCACAGACAGGCAAGTTAGTGTTCACTGTCACACTCTTGTACCAGATCTTACAGTGGAACAATAACAAGAACACCATGTTTCATCAGATAGTTTTAATCATCTCTTTGAAACTCGAACACATTAAATCTAAGTTCACACACTCTTGGCTTCACATGCAGTCTGATATACCAGCAAAACTCAGTGAAGCAACCCTAATCACATGTAAATGATTGAAGTGGTTAGAAATAGGCCGATTTCACAGAGAACATGCAGGGAATGTTTTAATCTCACCTTTTAGTGGCCCCTCAAACTACTAATCTCTCAGAAATATCTGCTGCTCCTGGACATGGTGTCTCCTTGCAACCAACAATCAACCATGGCTAATTGATAGCAATAGTGTGAAGCTTGTAAAATAACATCATGAGGTATAATTTGCATGGCTTCTTCTTGTTGTAGAACTGTCAGATTTTGAAAGCAGCCATTAATCACAGATAATGAATTGAGCTAGATCACTTGTGTGAGACTGGAACTTTATTGCTTATATCATGTTGCAAGTGACAGTGCAAAGATGTGTGTATCTTACACACAGAAGGCTCCTTTTCATACTGTTGTCACACAAGGCACAGAAATACTTAGTTTAATAGTAGTTGTAATTGTGAGTTATTCCTTCATTACATTCGTTTCAATCTGCTTGAGAGGGGGCGCTGTTTTGGAAAGTTTTGCTATTGTTAGTAGCTGGTCTTCAGGAGCTTCAAGCTGAAAATATGAGTTGACATTTTCTGAATTCTCCAAGAACCAAGAAGTCATGTAGGCAGGAAAAAATGAGTCCAAGACAACTAACAGGGAGTAACTAAAAGGCTAATTACAGTTCTTAGGTGACGTACCACTTGAATTTCAACAACATCTTGTAGAATACAACTAACTAAGATAGCTAGCTATATAAATTCTTTGCTTGCTTCAGCTTTCTAGACTGAACTGCATTCAAAAACTGGTAAAACCTTCCATTAACAGTTGATGAATGATACAAACATAAGTAAATAGAGTAATAAACATGAACTAACAGCGAATTATCACAATAATACATTATTACATTACCAAAAAGTTCTCCCAACCCATTCAGCTATGCAAGACATTAGTTCTTATAACACACAGTTAAGGTTAGGAAAAGATCATGGTTTGGTTTAAAATGAGGATTGTTTTGACAGAAATGGTGAGCCAATTCTCAGCACTGGCACAAAAAATCAACAGCTAGCTCCTGCTGCAGCTGCACAGTATCCACTCATATATCCATCTACATGTGCAGCAAAAATAGTCGCAAAACAGCAGCATGCCTCAACATAACTTCCTCCACTGAATTACCTTGAATATGACTGTTGCGCTGCAGTTTCCTATTCATCCGTTATTCCTCCGCTCCCTCCACTTCCTTGCCTCACTGTCACTGGATGGCAACAAGTTCTTGATTAAAGGTTGTAATCACTATTTTTAATTACAGCTGCTTGTTCTTCTGGTTTGGACAGGTTGGACATTACTTTCTAAATCCCTTGTCTGTTTTGGAAGATTCTACCATTGATTTCCTGTTCTCTTCATGACAAAATGTTAAGATGCTACAGCTAACTCTGATTGTTGAATTATTAGGTTATTTTGTTGTAATTGCATTTCCCTTATTCATTTTCTATTAGCCTCTCCAGAACCTTTTCCACTGAACTGTTGGTGGAATGTTACAGTCAGAAGAGTGGCCCGTGCAAGAGGGACAGGCGTATTGTTCAGTATGGTAAAAGTCAAAGAGACATTACACAGCATGTTTATTGTCTTGGGCAGCTGATGCCAGTGAAATATTCTGGTCAAAGTTTGTTGTGGTCATTCAGAAGAGAAAGGAAATTATCCCTTTGTCCGCCATGAGTTAGATCAGAGAACTGAGTCATAGCAGAGAGAAGGAAAGAGTGAGTTGTGAATAATATAAAAAGAGGGTGAGGTTGACACAGAGAAAGCATCAACTTTGTCCGAATAAGGGCTGCAAAAGCTCCTCTGACGTGGCATTATCACAATCTGGTTCCACAAGACAACACTGTCAAACAAAAGAGAAAAATCTGGGAAATGTAGCTTGTTTTAAGAGATATCTCATGATGGCTATTAGTGAAAATGTAATCTAAATGGAAGATAAGAAATATACTGCATCCTATATCATATCTGTGTTTCTGTAAAGCAGCTTGTGAAGTGGTTGACATATGGGTCAAACGTTACGATGGGTAGAAATGTAAGATTTACAGTGTAAGTGGGAGAAAGAGCAGAATGTTTACATTTTGGAGGAGATGGTAGCATAGAACCGGGGGTGTATTTATACTGAGCTGTTGTGTACATTTTCTTATTAAAAACCAAGTCAGCTATTTTGAATAAGTTTCACCATTCTTAAGTATAATCATTCATATTTTTGTATTTTATATGCTTTAACTGCTCTTACTGACTGTTTTTTGGAGTCCCTAAGCCAAATTTCCCTTTCGTGCAAATGTAATTGACAACAAAGTTATCTTATCTCATCTTATCTTATCTCATCTTATCTTTTCAAAAAATACTCTTGTTCTCAATCCAAAAATGTAATTCTATTTTTAATTCATCTTCCATTCCTGTTTACTGACTGATTTGTGGTTGATCAGGAGGTGAAAAGTTCTGCCAAATTTTTTAACACTGAGCTCTTCTGGATTCTCTAACAAGGCCAGGCCTGTCTAATAGACGAACACAGAATAAATTCACTTTCTCTCTGCTTAGGAAAAATTCCATCCACTCACATCATTCTCATTTGCAGATTTCACACACTTACAGTACAGTAGAAGTAATTTTTAACTACAGTGAAGAAATGCTGAAAATTTTTCAAAGACGTGGAATTTCATGGCCTGGATAGAATGGGGTCTAAATTTGAGAAATAATATGTTGTCTTCACCAATGTTAAAGCAAGACTTTGAAATGTTGGGAGCTGTGCTCATTTGGTTTCTTGCTGAGAGTTATATAAGAAAGTTGACAGGATTCTGCCACTTGTCTGTTAAATATTGCTGGTTGTTTGGCAACCAATTGTGAGAACATGGCTCCAGTTGCAGGGTCTGGCCAAGAAATAGACCAACACATAACTTTGCATGAAACCACAATGTTACAATTCTTTTGTACAGCTTTAATACAAAAGCAATAGCTTGCTAATTAGTAAGCTTTAAAAATGCTTTTGCCAGATTTTTTTTTAATCTACTCCTGACTGATCCAGCAAGCTGTCTTATTTTTATACTAAATAACCTCAGATTTAATGGATATGAAATTGGTAGCAATTTTCCCATCTAACTCTTGGCAACATTGAATTGATAAATATACTGAAATACTGTTCCTTTTGAGTAAGAGGTTTGGCTATCATTTGCTTGAGCCTCTGTTCCAGCCTCCTTATTTAAGTGTTCCCTGGGAGGCTGAGCAGTGTGAGCCTCCTGTAATGAAAAGATACCCACTTTTTTCAAAATGGTAGCCACCTCCTTGTCCTGCCAGCCCACAGTAGGGCTGAAGAATTTTGAGAAAAAAATCTACTCGCGATTATTTTGAGCAATATTGCAATTGCGATTAATTCGCGATATATATATTTTATTTTATTTATTTATTATTTTATTTATTTTAGGTGTCGGTGGTGGTTGTACAAGTGCTGATGGAGGTTTGTGGTGTTACCTCGGGATGTAGCGACTTTACGACGACAGGTCCTGCACAAAACATTCTTTTGTTGGACGTCGGTGATTTCGTAACCAAAATAATCCCATAAAATCGAAGTGCTTGATTTCTTTCTGATTAAATCAGGCGGAGTTTCTTCTGTCTCAAGCTCTGCTGCAGACGCCATGCTTGCTACTGTCGAAACGCCGGGTTAACGTAAAGCATTATCTTGTTATTGAACAGACACCTCGCATCGGTCAGAATAGAGTGCGCAGCACTTGTGTTTGGTGAGCACAACTGTCGCTCAAGTAGGTCAGCAATTGCTGCAGTGTCGTAAACACTGGATCAGACTCACTTCGATTGAATATTAAGATTGAAAATAAGAATAAAAATCGCGGCCGTTGCGATTCACAAATCAGGTTTTTTCAAAACGCGATTTCGGTTTCAAAATGATTAATCGTTCAGCCCTAGTCCACAGGCACTGTAACTGACCTTGATGAGACTTTGTGGAGGTGTATTGGCTAAGACACTTTCTTAATGTCCAGAGCCTTCAGCATCTCTTGGTGAATCTTATCTTGGCACCTTGCCAGTAAGGCACTTTTTACATCTACCAGGGGTGTGTGCAAGGTTTCCCAGGAGTTATCAATCTCCACATCTTCAATAGATTGCATATCATTTGGGATTGGAGGTTCCTTTTAGTTTTTATTCCTTCCGCTGCCTTCCACCTCAGGGTCAACAATTCTCTTCCCTTGCTGTACCTCGGTCAAGCCCTGCATCCCTTCTCTGAGCCACCTGAAGATTTACGAGAAGCTCTTTGAGTCAATCTGAAAATACATCTCTGCCACTGCCACCTCCTAAAAAGCTTGCACCAGGTTTTTTGCTTCAGTGATCCAAAAGCCACTTGATAGCCCTGCAATGCCTGCCTACTAACAAGGTCCATAAGGCCTCCCTCTGCTCGATGGCCTCCTTAACCTCTGGTGTTGGTGACCAGCTGCTACTGCTCCAATCAGTGAAGACAGGTTCAGCTTCCATGTCACTTTCCTCTGGGTTAGGGTTAGAGTTAGGGTTCTCTGCGAGAATGCATGAGGCATTGCTCTTAAGGTGGGAGTTGAAGGCACTTATCTGATGGTATTACTTCAAAATATATAGATCTTTGGCCTCAGCACAATATTTACCTTAAAAATAATTGTCAAGCTCGGCATTCATGTGTCAGTGGATGACAAAAGAAGCTGTTCAGCATACTCAGGCTCAGTAAGCCTCACACACACACACACACACACAAACACACACACACACACACACATATACATATATATATATATATATGTATATGTGTGTGTGTGTGTGTTTGTGTGTGTGTGTGTGTGTGTGTATGTATACACACACACACACACACACACATATTTCCTTCCGCTTATCCTGTTAAGGGACGCGGGGGGCTGGAGCCTATCCCAGCAGCTTTCGGGCATTAGGCAAAGTTCACCCTGGACAGGTCACCAGTCCATCACAGGGCCAACACATAGAGAAAAACAACCATTCACACTCACAGCCACACCTATGGTCAATTTAGAGTATCAATCAGCTTCATATATATATATATATATATATATATATATATATATATATATATATATATATATATATATATATATATATATATATATATATACACACACACACACACACACACTTACTTCTTTCTGGTTCTACGCTACCACTGAGGGAATTCATTGTATATATATATTATATTTATATGTATTATATTTATATTAAGTAGTTAGTTAGTTAGGAATTTCTAAAGGTAGTTTTCCTTGAGTTTTTTTAAACAGTCTTTCCATTTGAGAATGTAGTGACAAAGAGCAAGGATTTCAGACATTTCACCTCCTCTTACTGTATTAGTCATAACATCCCGAAACCATAGCCATAAACAAGGCCAAAGCTAATCATATCTTACTGTAATGGCCTCTTGGCCCATCATATGCTCCCTCCCTTTACATGTGCCAAGACATAACAAAGTCAGAGGCTAGAATTACTGTCTCAGACCTTCCTACAGTGAACCAGAGCATATATGATCAGAATCAACTGTAGTAAACTGGTATATCATGGGAAGATATAAATTGAATATTCTCCACACATATGTAGGTATAAATAAATGTATGAATAGCATAAATGTAAACAATCATATCTTGCTCTTGACACAGTTAAAGGTGGCAGTAGTACTTGCTTCCAGTGCAGTGCACATAACTGTTTTTATTTCATCTCCAAATGATGTAACTTTTTCACTCCTTTATGTTTCAAAACAACAACAGGTGACTGATTTGCAATGTCGCACAGAAGAGAGGGGAGAAAGTTGAGGCAAAAACACAATTCTACGCACGCAGACAAAACACTCTGAGATGCCTTGTGAATGGTAATGCTGCGGTAATGAGTGTAAGCTGGACTATTCCCATGTGTGGGGTGAGTGGGTGCAGCCAGGGCGGCACAATCTTGGCCTGCTTTTGTGTGTGACAGATATTATTTATATATTTACTCATTTTCAAATGTATGCAAATATTATTCCTTCCTCATCAACAAGGAAGAAGTAGAATTGTCCTTGTGCTTTACCTGAATTCCTTTCACGCCCTCTTTATGTAATCACATGGAATGAGGTAATACTACATCAGTAAAATTCCTGCTCCACCCCCTTTATCATGCAGTCCTCCATCCAAATTTTATCCTCTTTTCCAGTTTTTGTCCCTTCTTCCTTCTGCTCAATTAGCCTCTTTTCTACCCTTCTCTGCTGATCCCTTTTTAAACTGATTTCAGACTTATTCCCTCCCTCCCTTGCCAGTTCACTGCCTCATGACTCATGGAGGAGAATTTTCAGTGTCACAGTCAGTCGGAAATGTGGATAAATATAGATCAGAAGCCTTAAAGACGTAGTACGTGTGAGTGAGCACATATTACACCTGACTACACTGCAAACACGCCTGAGGGAGGAGTTTGGGCCAGTCGTGATTCTTTCCTCTTTACATCAGCTGCATAGGGTAATGTACCTGCCGGGAAGCACGTTGCCTGCCTCAGGTCTTGAAGCTGTTCAGACTTTTAATCATATCTGCTTCCGTTGCTCTACATTTTTACTCAATCCTTCCTTGTTCCTGTTATCCCCTGACACATTGGACTTAGAATCATTATTTCCCATAAAGCAAAACATTTTGCCAATCCTTTAATATCTGAGTTTTGATATTATCTAAGAAAAAAACCACATTTTCACTGGAATATTTTTTGATTGACCCACATATGAAGACTGACTGCACTATGCACATGAAGGGGCTTTTGCCTTTTAAGCAAAATTCATAAATTTCTTCCAATATCTTACATTTTATGTGACGGACTTAAAACGAAAACGAATATTATTACTAAACTGGACAAATAAGACACACCTCTTTTTTGTACTGGTACTGAAAGTTGGCATGAGAAGTGGTAACTGATATGGATAAAGGCACATTAGATACTGCAAATTCAAACTTCATGCACGCATACACACACTGCGCCGACCCGGTCCCCCAGACCAGAGCAGGTACTTGCGCGGCCATCAGGACACACACCACTATTTAGCTTTCCACCTACACACACAACCAGTTGTTATCTACAGTTTACTATAAAATGTCCTTTTTTTTTAAACTGTAGTATTACTTTATTCTTTCTAATCCATTTGTTGATGAATGCTTTTGCGCTGTAACTCAGCGTTTGCATTAATTACTTCAGCTCAGGCAGTCCATCATCTCAACTACTACGACAGACATGAAGGCTGACTCAAGGAGGACACAGGGAGATGAGGCGAGGAGAGCTGTATAGGGAGACTGATGAAAACGTTCTTAAAAACCCCACTATTATTTTGGGCAATGTCAGATTTCTGGATGAAGGATGAACTTGTCAGGGGACCAGGAGGGGGGGTGGCATTTGACATTACCAAGTGTAGACTTATGTGTTTCACAGAGACATCGATCAGAACTTTGGACCAAACCCCGTTTTTGAATGATTTCTTTAAAAGAGATTTTTGATGCGTGACAATGGGCTTACTTGCCATTCACAGCACAGCAGATTACTGAAGTATTTTGCCAAAATGTCTGGTGAATAAGTTATAGTAATGAATATATATATGGACAGAATTAAAGTTGTAAATTTTCCTTTCCTTTGGTGATATCATGACTAGAGTAGTGGAATTTTGAACTTGTGTCACTCCCTCTCACTCCAAGAGAACCTGTTGAACTTAAAAAGTTGCATCATCAGTGTGCTGCATTTTGGTACGATGACAGAATACATTTAAATTGACATTCCCCTTTCAAGTAAACTTTAACCAGATAAGAACAAATGCTGACAAATACTGAATGACGTTTTTTTCCCCCACCCTATTCTCTTTATAATCAACTACACGTGACAAGAAACTGTTCAACGTCCAAATGAATGATAAGACTCAAACCTAAATTGAAAAGAAACTAAATGGAAAGTAGACAGACGGACACGCACAAAGCAAGAGTTACTATTTACATTGGGACTTCTTATGACTTCATTGCCTATTTCTGAGCCTAACTGAATGTCTGACCCTAAACCTAAACCAAGTCTGAACACAGTCTCACCAGCCACGTAAATCTCTACCAGTATTTGTTCTTTTTGAACCCTTCAAATGTAGTTAAACAAGCCATCCTATGCACACAAAGTTCACGTAGGAGGAGCGTTGTTACTTGTGTGAATCATCTTCTGAAATGTGAGGTATTAGCCTTCAATTAAAATTAAAATGATTTAAGAATAATGAATATTTTCTTTGCTCTCATGTGCATTACATGTACAAAGCTGCTATACAGCTGCTACACAGCTAATACATGTTTGCTACTGAGCACAGTGACATAAATACAGTTAAAAATAACCTTTAATTCAGCTCAATAATATGAGCTACGAGCAGCACGGTAGTGCAGTGGTCAGCACTGTCTTCTCACATCAAGAAAGTTCCGGTTCCAGCCCCAGCTGGAGCACAGGATCTTTCTGTGTGGAGTCTTCATGTTCTCCCTCTGCCTGACTTCCTCCCACAGTCCAAAGTGGTCCAATGGTTGTCTGTCTATATGTGTTGGCCCTGTGATGGACTGGTGACCTGTCCAGGGGGAACCCTGCCTCTCGCCTGAAAGTCGCTGGGATAGGCTCCAACCCCCCCCCCCCCCCCCCCCCACCCTTAATCAGGATAAGTAGAAGAAAATGAAAAGATGAATGGAATATGAGCCATAAGTCTGTCTTGAAAATTCAAAGTGTTGCTAGAGCAGATACCTTTATAAAAAATGTGGGGATATATGTAAAGTCTCAGAGAAATAAATATGCATGCTACTGGAGAACTAGAACAAATAAACAATAGAAATAGACTATAATTTTTTTAACTTTATTTATTCTGGAGAGAATTCAATGTGACCAATATATTCTTTATATCGTTCACATTCCTACAATTACCCCTGGCCAGTACAACCACAGTCTGATCAGCTAGAGCTGTCGGGGTTAATGGCCCTGCTCAAGGGCACCTTGGTGGTATTAATGATGGTTGCCACTCGCCTCTCTTTTTTTCCAGATTTTTCACCCAACTTTATCCAACCAGTCTGGTAATTACCCCAGCAACCTTCTGGGTACAAGCTTTCTTCGCTAGTTTTTATGCCACCAATGTGTAGTGGTTGTACCACCAAGTATTTGTACTATCCCCCTCTGGATTTACCATAAGAAGGTTAAAATTATACATGTTGTGTGTGTACTCTTATCAAAAAGTGTTATGTTGCTGCAGTTTCCTCTTTAACAGCAAAAAACTAAACACGCTAAGCTAAAACCACTTTCAAATCTTGCATTAGGCTAAATCATCCTCCAACCCAAACTGGCACGGACAGGCAGCTAGCTAGCTCCCTGGTAACTGGATTAGATGGTTTACAACATTCTTTGGGGTGTTTTACTCAGCGAAAAGGGCCCCACAATTTACAGGGATTATATATTGTCCTTTATATTTAGGTATGCACGTAAAGAGCATGAGTCAGGGAGAGGAGAGATTTTGCATGGCTGCATTAGGGCTATGCAGGAGCTAATCCGCTGGGAAGCAGTTGGCAATGAGGCTAAGAGGGAGCTAGTTTCAAAACAAACACGGCCAAAGATCTCAGAACCTCCAGTTAATCTACATTCATTTGGGGTTAGATCAGTTACTGCATTGAACATGTCATAATCCCATATACTAGTAGCTAAAACTGGTCTTTGTCCTCCCTGTGCCTTAAATAAAGAGACAGTTTAGTGACCTGATAATCAGGCAGAAATAAAAATTAGCCTGTTATCTTTGGGCAAGTTTTTGCAAAATAGTGAGAAAAGCACTTTTTTGAGAAAGGTAGGGTGGCAAGAAATTTGGCCCATAAAACTCTGATTCTTCGCTACAATGATCATGCCCAATGTTCATCTTTAAATTACTTACCAATTTTTGGCTGGTGAGGATGAAATTGCATTATGAACGATGGATATTAATCATCTTTTTTAAGCTGAACAAACAACTAAGTAGGAGGAACTCTGTCCTTTCAAATACTAGAGATACAAAGATGCCATTGGCTTTTTTGATAACTACATGTTTGAGTTTAAAGTTGATACAAAACACAAAACTTTTAGGAAGCATTTTACATTTCTTGTAAGTTAGGCCTTTCTACCAACAAATCCTCTGATACAACACCAAACTGCATTTCCTAAACGACATTTTCTTTCATTCCCCTCGATACTAATTACAGCAATAAAATAATGATGTTTTACCACGCTACAATGTGGTTTAAGCAGAAAAGGAAATGGTTAGGGTTAGGGAAAGTTTGGGGCTTCTATTCAAATAAGAACTTGTAAACGTTGAGGTTTTTGTAATGTTGTATTGACTCCTAGCTCTCACCGCAGTTTCCATCAATACAACTGCCTTGACTTGTGTCTGGCAACTGTGCTTGAACAAAAGTCTCCAGCTTCATTGGCCACTTTAGATTCATTATTTATTGGTCTCATCTGGTTCCTACTTCACTGGCTTTACTCTGAAATGTATAGACAATTTTTGCTGCTTGTGTTACAACCTATCTGGTCATTTTTCTTTGAAGGACAGAACTATTCTAAGCCCTGCCTTTTCTTCTTCATCCTCTACTCACAACTGTTTGTGACTGTGGTGAGCAATGACTTGCCTGCTTCAACAGTGGTGTAGGAATCCTAAAACCCATAAATAAGTTTGGCCAGCCGATTCCTTTGTCTTCAAGCCAGTGAGTTTTCAGTTTGTTTTAATGTCTTAAATGAGGTCTGGGGTTAAATAAGTATCACATATTTCAGTTTTTTTCTACGGCATCAAATATATCAGTAGATTCTGCACTTATGTGTTTCAAGGCTTATTATGTGTCTTAAATTCATGCCAAAAGCAAAAGAAGCGTAGGGCAAGTTGTTAAGGGTGTTTCATAGCTTGACTTGAATTTACATTTACAAATATCATAAAAGTGGTGTTCATTTTTGTAGATTATCACACTGAATGAAATTTGAAGTCCTGTCAACTTTTGTTCAGCATATAGCTTTTTTTTTTTTTTTTTTTTTTTTTTTGGCCAATAATTCAAAACCTAATGAAAAGTCCCATCAGCCCTAACCCATGGTGATGCTGACTTTTGGAATGGCTTAGGAGAAATACACCATTCTGCACTATATAGATAAATTTGTGTGCGTGTGAATGTTACGCCAAGCTCTGACTGCGCTTTATCCTGTTACAGTTCTTCAGTAATAAATGTTTAGAAATGCTTGCATTCTTGTGGTTCCTGCAGTTACTGTGGTCGCTATATTTTTGCTTCAACTTTAAATAAAGCTTTAAGCGAAGACCTTTTTTATATGAAAACATCTATTTTCCATTACAATTGCTTCATTCGTTGTACCAATCAGTGTGTTTTGATTCTAGGGGGTTGTTACGTGTAGCACTGTCAAAATTGTGTTTATGCCAAACGTGATGAGCTTTTCACATGATGTTTTGGCATCTGTTATTGTTCCATAATGGTTGGCACTGGTGAAGCATTATCTTCACATTATCAATGATAAAAGCTGTTCTCATTAAGTGTTGCGTTATGTCCCCCAGTGCTATTAAACAGCAGATAACATTTTGATTTCACACATGAAATTACTGCACAGGGCTTCAAAGTGCCATTTTATTCGTAAGGCTGGTAATTGGTTTGTCTTTCAGGAAAAGCGTGCAGGAATTTTGTCTTGCTGATTGCATTTTGCTGGGTTTGTTGTGGGTATCAGCTCGCCACACACGAACATGAAAAGCTCATGTTGCCTAGTTAAATCTCTTTAAACACAGCATTCACAACACAGCAACCTTTTCCTTATTTTATATAAAAACAATATAATTTGAAATAAATATGCTTCACTATTTTACATAGACACAGAAAACAGGTTAATAGTGAAGAAGAGACAAAAAAGAGCTAATAAATGAGGGCTCTATGAGTGATGGCAGAAAGTTACCCAATTTTTTTTAAAAAGAAGACGGTATCGTGGTAGTGTGTGCGCTGAGCTTCTTTGCAGTAGTTCATTTGTATTTGCATGTTGCACGACAGACAGGTTCACCTCACACACACACACAAACACATACACACACACACACACACACACATATATGTGCGAATTAGCATGAACACACACTCATGTACACAAAATTCTACACACCCTTGCATGAGAGGCGCTGACAAATCCAGAGGTGTCAGCCGTACAAACGATCCATTTAGGGAATGTTAACAAATCAATATCTGGTTGTTTTTGTTTTGTTTTCTTAGAAAAGCACAAGTCTCCATGCTGGGAGAAGCCATCAGCAACATTACACACGGGGGTGGGGTGGGGATGGGGGTGGGGGTGGGGGGAAAGACACAGGTACACAACACTGCTTATATAAATAGACCAATTAAATATGGGAAGAAGACTGAATATTGAAAAATACTCTAACATTATAAATTATCTAGCATGGACTATGGCATAAATGGATATTAAGTATGTACATGGTCAGATATGTAATCAATGGATTCTGTATTGAGTTCAACAACTAACAAAACGACGTTGATAATCCCCTCTCCTGAAAAAGGAAACAAAAAATAATTTATAAAGCACTTGATAGATTTCTCAGTACATTATGTGAGGCACAGTTTTTCAAATGGAATCAACCATCAACCTACAGTAAAGGATGTTTTCAGTGGTTCTCATGTAGGACATAGCAACACATTAAATGCTATTATCGATGACCAGTATCCCTTTAAAAGCATGTGGCACTCCGTGTCCCTCCTCCTGCGAGCTTCACAACTGTGAAAATGTTGTCCATGTCAACTTCCTCGGAGGAAAGGCAGCCATATCTTGACGAGACAGATTCAAGATTCCATCTGCTCTCCCGCTTGTCCTGCTTTTTTTTTTTTTACATCAAAAGCAGACATCCAAGTCCTTTGTTTTTTTTTGAAAGGAGAGCGCTCCTCTTCAGCACCACCCGCTGTTTTAGCAGTTAAATATATCCTAAATCTAGAGGTTTTGTAATGTATAATTGACACACACCCACAGTAGACTCATATCCAGTGAAGTAATTGCATACAATGACAACAAGACTACACCTGCATTGCAAGCCTGTTAGAATGCAAAACCACATGGCGGCTAGTTGCGTTTTCGTGAAAAAATGATGGGTTTAGTTATTTGATTTGTAGCAGCATAACAACTCTGTACTTTTTATATTTTATCATGGTCTATATACACGCAGATATACAGTGGGAGGAAAACTTCAATTCAGTCTTTTTCGTTGCGTTCTCTGTCAGTCTGTCCGAGGGGAATGCTTTCCACAAAAAAGAAGAGCTTTCGGTTCAAAGGTCAAAGTGCTGTGCTGTGAAATATCTATTATATTATATTATATAATAGAATAGAATATTCCTTCATCTTGTACATCTGGTGCTCCCACCTCTCTCATCTCCTTGGCTCTTCACATCTGAACAAGGAGAAAAGACAAGACAAGTCAATCACATCCATCCATCGTCATCTTCCGCTTATTCCTCCACATTAAGGGTCACGGGGGGGCTGGAGCCTATCCCAGCGTCAATGGGCGAGAGGCGGGGTTCACCCTGGACAGGTCACCAGTCCATCGCAGGGCCAACATACAGAGACAAACAACCATTCACACTCACATTCATACCTACAGCAATTTAGAGTATTCAATCAGCCTCGTCCCCAATTGCATGTTTTTGGATGGTGGGAAGAAGCTGGAGTACCCGGAGAGAACCCACACAGGCACGGGGAGAACATGCAAACTCCACACAGAAAGATCCCGTGCCTGAGCAGGGACTCGAACCCGGAACCTTCTTGCTGTGAGGCCACAGTGCTAACCACTGCACCACCGTGCAGCCTAAGTCAATCACATATGAAAGCATAAAAAGTCAAAATCAAGCAGATCCAGGCTGCCATTAGGGATGTAACTTATAGTACTGATGGCAGGGATATAAACTTAAAACTGTCCCCAGCATGAATTTGATATGAATTGCATGTACAAATCATTTTCATTGATTCCAGAGTGATTAAATCCTTCATGCTCCAACTTGATGAGGCTTTTGCTCATCTTGTTCCTGCCTGTTTTGTATGTGCAGTGACGCTGTAGATCATAAGGTGGTATCAAATTTAGCACGTGTCACCATAGACACAAACTCCATGTACTGTGATGTGCTGCGATTTTACGTGAACTTGTATGTCTACATTAGTTTGTCTGAAAATATGATTTACTGTAGCTTTAAAGGGATAAACATCTCTTACAGTTTCTGGGGGGAAATTCACGCTAAATTTATCTGCCCGCCGCTTTCCAAATCAAACCCTTCACTCTTGGCTGCCATAAACTGTATAAAAGAGATACGATAGCCAGCATGTTCAACTGGGGAGAGACAAACTTACTGTAGCTTATCTGATCCAAATTCCATTCAGAAAACAAGCATTGTTTAAAAGTTGGTTGCTTTAGACCTGACAAAGCATACTTTCTACAAACTGCGTCAAGATGTAGTTACTAGACCTGTTTCTTCCAAGTAAATCGGAGCCAAACTTTAGCTTGAAGAAGCGGAGATATAAATTAAATGAATTGTGATATGGGGAATTTGAGTGCGCCTCTGGACATTTTGTTTCCTCAAAATATCCCCATGAGTGTCGTGATGTTGAGAAACAGTGGACAGACATTACTGACATTGTCGGTATCTACATTCCTCCCCTCTTTACTGGTCAGGAAGGGTCAATTTTCACGAGTTGACTTGCACGAGTAACTTAAATACTCTCAATATAAACCCTTTAGCAAACTCATGTGAGTAAACTTAAGCAATTAAAGTCATGCGAGTAAAAAATTTGCTCTTTGTTTGACCTGAACCCACCATCACATCAGCCTAGCACGTTCATTCCCATTCTGCAATTTATTCAGGATATTGTGTGTCACTACTTGCTGTAGTTGGCTACTATTTGAGACAAAATGGAGTCAATACATGTATGTTTTTAATGTATGGCTCAAGTACCTACTTTTCTTGTATTTTGCATCAATTTGTCACTGCCTCACTAGACTTTTAACACATTATACACTCTCCACACTTACCTGCAGGTCCTTTCATTGAGCTCTAGTTGGCGGTCTTTACAGTATTCGTCTGTGTGTTTGCAGGAGCACCGACAGGTTACAGGATCCTGCACGAACAAACGTTTCTTCCTGTCTGAGCAGTGATTACAGCATGGCTCACAGACACTGGACAGAGAAAAACAGAAACGGGGAGGAAGAGATGCAGATTATCACAGTGTAGTTAATATCACACATAAAAGAGGTCAACCTAAGGTCAACTCTCTCACACGCTCCAGTTTACTCTTCCCAGGCACGGCTACCACTGAAACTATTTGTATTGTATCTGACAGTTGGGTAGTAGTGCACACAGGATCCAAAAGAGCAGGCAAATATACAGGCAGTAAAATTACCCGCCTTCACGCCCCCCAAACCCTCCCTCTTTGATTGGCCCACTCACAAATGCCTTGTATGTGCTAGACATGCATTGAGCCAAGCTCTGGGCCACTTCATGCAATACAAAACGACACACATTGAATTGCAGCATAATGATAGCACAAGTCTCGCTCTCACTCTTGCAAATCATCAACGCTTGATAAAGAAGACTCGAGGGTCTGCTTGGTGCTCCGTTAAGAAAGATTTCATTTTATTGAGTAAAATGTGAAGCTACTTTTACCACAGAGACACATTAGATTCAGAGGCTGTAGATAACAGAGATCCAAAGCGCTTTGAATGACATTTCTTTTGAGGAAGAGGCTCAGGTATGATAGCTTGATATACATATGACAATAAACACACAGTACTCTTTCACAGTAAGACCACTGAAGAAACATGAGATCAGGAACTTCCATTAAATATGGGTGCTACTGCATTGTTGCATTGAGACAAAAAGCAAGCAAAGACACAAAAAAACAGTGATTGTTAAACAATTTGCTGGTTTACAAATCCCCCCTAGCAAAGAAAAAAGCAACAGATTGCCATCACTCACATCTGCACATTACATAAAAAAGTACCAGCATTATGCTTAGAGCGGCAAAACCTGTTTGGAAAGATGAAAAGAACAAAGAGGGCAAAGGGGCACGGGGACGAGACACAGCAAAGCAGCACAGACTCAACACTGAACACAGGGACTATGATTACAATCCTGCTGATACCAGTGCAGATACAGCCAGAGCTGCTCTGCAAAGCTATGATGGTGGAGCTGCTGCTGTAGATGGTTCAGCTAACAGAGCCGATCGTTGCAGATTTTTTTTAGGCTTTTTTCTTTCTTTCATGAAACCGTTTTATCTGACGAGTTATAGGAGCAACTGCTGTTTTTCACTGTTGTAACACATCCCAACCATCGTACCAGTCAGTCGCGCCCACAGGGAGTGACATTAAATGGGAGGTGGTGAGATTATATGGGAATATTGAGGGATGAGGATGTGTTATGGTTAATTTCATATGAGGTGGGATATGATTAGCAAGTCTGTTGTACTTTTCTGGTTACTGCTGTTAGTGCGCATGTTTTACTACTTGAGCAAAACATGTAGAACATGACTGGCCAGACAATATTTGCACAAGACATGTCATTCACTGACGCAACATGCAATTGAAGACGGAGAGTGAAATGGTGCAAATTAAAAGGGGCAAATTAGCTCCTCCCAAATGAGCTTAATTATGAGAAGCGCAACACTCAGGTGCAGATAGGTGGAGAAGGCAGAGCTGACATACGCATCGTGAATTGTTTTGTCTCGGTTTTTCTTTCTTTTTCTCTTTTGGCCTTTACCCGTGCCTTTTCGGGATTTTCTGGAAGAGAAAGAGGACAACAACGCAGAGAGATGCCTGAGAGACGGAAGAAAGACATGGACTGCTGTGATGGCTTTTCGAAAACTGATGTTGCTAAAATCAGTTCATACTTTTGAATTTCGGTGAATCAACTAGTCAAGCAACGGTCATTCATAAAAGGTGTTTGAACCTATTATAGTTACTGATTAGCATTTATGGGATTATAGCTCAGATTACAAGAAAGGCATCAGGCAGTGTGCACATAGATGTCTGTGGTATGCTGAAAGGGGAAGTTGCAACAAAATAAAATTATATTAAACGCTACAATCAACGAGAAACTACCTTTTTTAAAAAGTTGAAGCAACCAATGAAATGTGTCCTGATTTATATTGGTTTAAATACACATCGAGAGTAATCCCCATGGTTTAGATAATCAAATGTTCCATGAGGGTATCGCATTGCTGTCCAGTTGGAGCTAAAAACATACTCCGATTTTTGTAAACCAGGACAATCTGTATAAAGTGTGTAAAGAATTATTATGTTGAGGTTTAGGTTTGGCTCGGTTCGCTGTTTTGAGGTTTCCGAGAAGAATCGAGGACAATGAACTTCACCAAAAATCTATCTTTCAATCTATCTGGGTCGAGTCTTTATGGCTGATTCAACTTGTCTCAGATCACAACACAATGAAAACAAGCTCATAAAAGCTTACTGGCTTATTCGGGATACTCCTGGAGCTTCATGTGTGCAGATCTGGCTAAAATATCCAGCTTTGTGCTCAATCGTGATGTTTTTATCAGCCATTCGTAGAGCTTTATTTAAAACTTCTGTACTTCTCACTATGTTTGTGCGTTAATTTATCATCAATGATATTTAAGGTTATAAACACATAAAAAATGTTCTACCAAAGGGAATAATTCAGAATCTATGACTGTAAAAGGAATCTTTTTTTTTTTTAATTTTAGCCACTAGATACAAGACTTGTCACTGAAAAATGCATCCTCAGCGCGTGTTCCCTCCAGGTTTCCACATCAAAATTGCGTAAGTTGCATTTTGGACCATGACTGGCTTCCTAACTATTTGTGATGTCACAAATCATGCTGGCAGGTAGACGCCATAAACTCCAGGCCAGAAGTGAGAAACTTTCCTCTTCAGCAGCGGAATGTTACAACAGCAGACACATTTTCAAAAGCGAAAAACACCGTTCTACATGCATAACATATAGAATCGGTGCTAGATTGGAGAACAACAGCAGATAATAAAATCAAGAATTCATTTTTACGGAATCAGCTCATCTTCACAACCTCAAGTAGATGACCCATGCGAACCAAATTGCAGACCACTCATTGCTGAAAGTGTCCAACGTTAAAGGTAAAGCACGAAAGCATCAGAGGTGGGAGCTGAATGTCCCTAAGACCATCACTTTGTAGCAGCATGCCACCGCAGTCGGCCTCGTAAACAGTTAATTCAAGGTTAAAGAAAACCTTATCTATATGACGGACGACCTGACATAAAACCAAAATACAACCCCCCCCCCCCCCCCAAAAAAACCCCAACAAAACCCTGTTTTAGAAAGATATGAACAGCTGTTCACATATGGAGGATTAAAGCCTTTTAATGACCCTTCTGTAGCATGGGATGGGAAGAACACTTGAGCAAGCATCATAAAGTCAAAAGTTTAACAAGTCTTTAGAAAGTCCATTATCTATATCAGAGCAGCCAGTAACCGATGTTAAGTGGGATGTAAAGAAGAGAAGAATGTAAATATGAGATAGATGAGGTAGGAAAAGTGTAAAGGTCAAGTATGGAGAGGCCAATGACCTCATCAATTGTCACTCATTCACCTGCATGGATTGGATTTGTTAGAAGCCCCCGTGTTTATCACCTGCTACACTCAGAATAACATGCCCGACTACTTTAATAACTGTTCAGTGTGTGTTTGTAGAACAAGTGCAAAAGCTGGGTGGGGAAATTAGGGAAGCAAAATCCGTTAAGCATGTAAAAGCGTATGAGATCATTTCAGAAAGGTGCAGACGACTGAGAGTGAATGTTTCTTTGCAGGACCAAACAGGAAAAAGATCAAATCTCAAGCCCTTATTGTTTACTCCCCAAAAAAAAGCCATTCTCCACGCAGAGAGAGAACGTTTTACTCACTTTTCTTTCGGTTCTTTCATTTCTTTCTTTAACCTGAAAGGCAGGAACAAAACAACCTGGCATTAGATCACAGCAGGCTGTTGTTTTCCTGTAAACAGATACATATCAAGATCATCAGCAACAGAAAGCGAGGCCCATTATCAGCATAGGGGAGGGGTGGATGTGTATGTATGTGAGTGTGTGTGTGTGTGTGTGGGGGGAAATCAATCTTTTCAAATCATATTACATCATCCTTTACCAGAAACCGTGATAAAACTGGCTTTCACTTTCAAATGAATCAAACATGTTAGGAAATGTTACACTCAAGTACACAAAGAGTGTGTTCACTGATGAACACGCACACACACACACACACACACACACACACACACACACACACACACACACACACAGTACAATAGCAAGTTGTCAGGTTTGTTTCACTTCTTGCTCATGTGACAACTCTTAGCAATAATGGATTGTGGAGAAATAACTTACTGGCACACTCTGGAGGCAATCGTTAGCCAAAAGAGTTAGGAAACTGTGTTTCATTTAACAAGGTCGTAGAGGCCAGGCCAAGTTTCTATTTGACAGACTGTTACTGTAACTGATCAACAGTATCCTGATGGAAGCATGCAAGTGTGGGCATAAGTGAATTGAAGATGACGAACACTCGGGCAAAGTCCACACTCAAAAATGGAAGTACAAGATAAAAACATTTCAGCACTTACAGGTACACTTTAACGAATGCACAACCTCAATGCTACTATATAGGCCTTCATGTACCGCATGTGTAGCTAATAGAAACCTCCATACTAACAGAGAGGATTTCAAATTAAATGAAGGGGATGCACCTGTATTTCAGTGACAAGCATTTGTACCCTTTTACATGCACAATGCTACATCTATTTTTTGAGTCAAAAAATGGATGAAATAACCTCTAGAAAACCTTATTCATGGATAACAGCCTCCACCTGTTGTCGTTTCAACAAACCGCCACCACCCCTACCTGTCCTTTGATGTGGAATTTCTCATGTTTTAATGTCATTAACCATCATCTGATGCGTAACTTAGTTGTACCAGGGAGCTCATGTCTTTTTTTTCAAAGAAGAAATACCTTCCAGTTTTGATAAAACCGATACAGAATCTAGGCTAACTTGTTCGGGAGCTGCCGTAACAGTTGCTTCTCATTATTTAACACCTTAATTATACCCGCGTCTCCTGAAAGGATGCTGATTGTTTCCGTTCTACAAAAAGCATAATTTGAAACCCGACCTTGTTATGTTGGGATCTTGCAAAACCAGCTGGCTACTGGCCACTGGCTACTTTCTATCAGTGGTCATATGTGATGTTCCATTTGACACACTTTTAGAACAACACTAAAAAAATGGATCACTTTGAGTTTATGATTTCACTCTTAAACTTTAGCACTCCATCTGAATGGTTTTAGAGGGAACGCCACTGGTAAGACTTTCAACATATATATTAGCTATAGAGGCTCATAAAATGAGAGACAGCAGTTGTTTGGTCACACACCAACTGTCCTGGACACTGTGTTGTTCGCTTGTTAGATGTTGCAAAAACCATGATTCATGTCCCCTCTGTGGTACGGTGTCAGAGTTGACTAATTTATATCTCACAGCTTACATCTCATTATTCTGACAAAATAAAAGGAAAACGCGGATCTGCGGCTCCATGACAGTGTTTGAAAGAGGCCCAAACTGGAGTAAAGGTGACATGTTTGTTAATAGTTTGCTCAGACGGAGACATCATCATGTAGAGGGGACGATCGAAAGATGGAATGCTTGCCGTTAGTTTGTGTAATTTCCTGTTCCGTGTTAGTTGAGCAAACTTACATGAAACTCAACTTGATTCAGCTCAACATTTCAGCAACTCAACGACTGGTACCTTGAGTATATGGAAGTGTTACTTCACCCAAAAGCATTTTGCTCACAAATAAGTGCCACAAAATGCTTCTTTCCAGAAAGCAGAATGAGCCGCCCATGTACAAACCAGAAGTCTTCTAGTTTGTTTCAAGCCCAGTATAAAGAGTCTGTGGTTTACTGAGAATATTTGTGAAAATGTGGATTGCACCCAAAGATGCACTTGAGAGTTTGTAAACTGACATTTTTTGACAGTTTTGCTGTTGTTGTCGTTGTCGTTAGCCGTTAGCCGTTAGCTTCAGGCTCAATGTACCTGGCTGGCGCTTTCTGCATTCTGGAGTCATGGAGAAATGATACAGGAGGGAGGCTCAAGACAGTTGCTTGTGATTAATTGAAAGGCAAAACACACTTTTGGTGAAGTATTGCTCTCAACAGTCGATCAAAACTAATAAAGGGTGTAAATCAATAGTCACTCAGGTCAAAACAGAAGAAATCAGTTGACTGTGTCCTTTCTCTACCCTCACACAGAAAGGACACTTATCCCAGAGATCAATAACCTAAGCGACGTAGTTCCAGGAGTGACCTCTAACTGCCATACTGGGAAAACAAAGGATTCAGTAGCACTGCACTTACACAAATCTATCTCCTTCACTTGAGCAATGTGATGGAATGAGGATAAGCTGAGGCAATATGAATACTGTCCTGCTGGGAGAGGCCTTCAACTGTTCAGGCTTTCTCTTTTTTTCAATCAGCAAAATAAAGGAAGCAAAGATAAGATACAAATCTCTGATATGCATCTGTCAAATGTGTCAGAGGCAAACACCAACTCCATAGTCATGGTGTGTTTGTTGACCTCTGCTCTGTTGCACATATTCACTATGTTTCAGCAGTTTGGGAGTGTGTGTGTGTGTGTGTGTGTGTGTGTGTGTGTGTGTGTGTGTGTGTGTGTGTGTGTGTGTTCAGGGTTTCTTACCTACACTCACATGCGCTGTGTTCTGTAAAGCTCATGAAAATATCATTCTGTTGCCTTTGGGGTTTTATTCTTTTTATCTAGAAAAAGTAAACAAGAGAAACTGTCAAACAGTCGAATTAAACATTTTTGGGGTGAGGAGAACAAGGATTGCAGGAGGACAGGATGCTGTTTATCACTCAAAATCTGGAGAGAATGCAAAGGGTAGGTTACATGGGGGTTTCAGAAACTTGTTTTCATTGGAATACAACCTGTTATTTTACTCCTTTTCCTGTTCTACCCACAACCTCTTAGATCAGGTTCAAGGGGTGTTCTACCAATCAAGAACTGAAGGCACCGGCTCTTGATCAGCTGAAAACCTCCACTTTAAATCATCAGGTTTGAGCAGAGCAGGAAAATAAGCAGGAGGCTGAGTTGCCTGGAGCAGAGAGCAGGGAACTCAAGACGAATACTGACATGTTCAATAAGCCACAATTATGTCAGACAATAACAAGGAGCTGTAACCAAGAAGATGCAAATTTAAAAAACACAGCGTCACCCCTTCACTGGAACACTGAGATAAATGAAGAGCAGGCATGTCAGTAGGACGCAGGTTTCTAGAGAACAGATTTAACATGCAGATCCACTGCTGTGCACAAGGAGCAAGGCTGGATATTATGATGTACTTTTTCACATCCACCAAAGAAGTAATGTTTTGGGTGCTATGAATTTGTTTAGCAGGATAAAAGTCGATTTTTACAGAACTAGGTTAAGGAGTGTATCGTGGGGAGAAGAAGAACCCATTAATTTTCGGATCAGAGCTTCTTGACATAGCAAAAAACTGTTTTATGTTAGCTTTGGCAGGGTTGGTTCCCTCTGCCAAGAAGCTCATTTGATTACTAGCATTGCTGGATGCTTAGGAGGAGAACTCAAAAAGTTTTGGATGGAGTTTGATTAAATTTGGTAAACTGATAGAACTTAGTTTGCTGGACAATTTATTTGATTTTGGAATTGATCTGGATCTGATGATGTCATATTACTTTGGCAGAAGCCTGTGCTTTAGTTTTTGGTAGTTTACGTTCTCCTTATTGACTGATGATGAATGTAAAATGAATCCAAAAATCGAACCAAACATTGTGCACTCATTAGGTTTAGATATATTTTGTGTTTGAGTAGGTGTTTCCTCAGGTTAGATGTGCCGCTGTGGCCAAATTTGCATTTCACATGACAGTCATTGTATATATTGAATTTGGTATATTTGGTAGTATGTAATCGGTAGTACCGATGTAATTCTGTGTATTCGTCTGAAAGAAACACCACATGCTGGGTACGAGGGGCACTGCCAACCAGAGGGGCACTTTGAGGGTACTTGGGTGAGGCAGAAGGGCAGATAAGAAGCCCGACCACCCTGTCATAACAATTGAGCAGTCCCTGCCCTTTCACCCCCACCCCCCACCCCCATCCACGCACAGAACACCCCCAAACTCTTATCATGATAAGCAAGGCTGCTGACCTCCATTGTGATGTTATAGGTGGATGTGGGCGTGCACTGCAGCATCTCATCACTGCAGCAGCCGGCGCAGCGCGTTAACACCACACAAGACGGGATGAAGATGTGCTCCACCTCGTCTGGGTACTCCTGCAGAATCTCCACCAGCAGCTCCCGCGGCTGACACCAACTCTTGTTGTACACCTCCAGTAAGGGGATCACTAGGAGAAAGATTGACAGAGAATTCAGTTACAAAATGATGGCAGCTTATCTATTTATCTATCTAGGAAGGAAAATGGTCCTTTCATTAAAGTTCATTGCCTCAAGTTAAAAAAAACAACAACCTGCAATTCTATTTCATAGTTCTCCTTCCCCCCATTGTGATTGAATTTGCTTCCAGCTGCACAATAATAACCCAAATCGCCCCCCCAGTCTGCAGGAGTTTGCCTCTTGAGAAAGCTATTAGGACACAGACAACTATCACCTCCAAACTATCATTCAGTAAGGGAGCAAGTCTACAACAACCCCTGCCTGACAGCCCTCCTGGCAGCCAAGCCAAACAAAACCAGGCCTGAACAATGTCACAAAGTTGAGCTTCTGATTGTCCAAATCAGATTGGGCAACACTCAGATTGTGCAAAATTAAATGGTGAGCCAAGAGGGTGAAATTCCATTCTATAAAAGAGTCTGGTTGCTTAACCTCAAACCCGAAGAATGTTGTACAGGATGAAAAATGTCTCGATTTAGAGGTGAAACTGCTCTCATTTGCTAAAAATGACAGTCTGCTTGACTGCATCTGGACAATCCAGCTACAAAGTTGCCCACCAGGGGGCGATAATTTCCCTTGATTGTCAAGGTGAACCTCACACCAGCCCTTTCTGTTTGGCCCTCTGCCAAGCAGGGAGCCCAGAGCAGGCTCTATTCCCACGGTGCCCTGTGGGACACCTACCGTCATGTGGACCTCTCTCTGTTTCCTCCGGTATGTGGGCACTCTGTAAGGAGAAAAAAAAAAAAATCACATTAGCAAGAATAGATTGAGCAAGAGGTCCAGTAAAGCACTGGCCATGACATCTACTTATCCAGAGTTGCGTAAAATATATATTTACATTTTGACATGTCTGTTGAGCCCTGCCAGAATATAAAACCCTATCTTATCTTGGCCTATATGGGCTTCTCAGAAATAGTTTTTTTTTTTTAGTTTTTTTTTTTACAAACTTCCTACATCACAATGTGTTCATGAGGCAAAAGATAAAGTTTCATTTCAGCAAACTTGGCAGAATGTATGACTCCCAAATAAAGTTGGCTATATCATAATGATAGGTTTGCATGTAAGTTCTTACATGGCTAAATATTTAATGTGCAACGTGTCAAATGCTGACCCAGAGACAGCTACGTGGCAAAACTTTATAACCTGAAAATAAACTGTTAAATATTAGGTTTCTTTTTACCAAAATTGTATTAAATGGCTCTGCCTCCTGGCGACACGGATTAATAACGGTTGCCATTAAACCGGTAAGAACTTCAGCCAGCTACTTTCCCCTCACAGGGGGTAGCTGTCACCACACCAGTCGGACCACAAAGGATTTTTTTTTTGGCAACGTTCCATTAGTGCGTTGCATTACACACAACTTTCTCTTGCCTTCATACACACATGCGCATCTCTCTCTCTCTGATAGGCGCGCGCAACTCGAGCAATACCACGCCAATATTGCGTGAGACCCGGCCCTCGTGTGGCACCGGCTTCTGTTCAGCAACTTAATGAAAGCTGAAGAGTCGCTTTCTGTCTGTGTGTGTGTGTGTGTGTGTGTATGTGCGCGCGCGCCCTCGTGTGTGTGTGCGCAGCGCATGTAGTCTCCACCCATTTCTTGTGGCGTGAGGAGGTCAGTCGATCCCCCCTACACTCACACACATACAAACACACACACTCACAAAACAAAAAAAAACAAAACAACCACCGCTCTTCATTAAAGGATGGGTGTCACACTGCTACCGGGTGATGATGTGCAGTTGTCGGCTGGGTGGCCTGACTGTCATTGAAGCAGCCAGGTAGTTAAATAAACACCCGGCTGCTCTCTGGAGTTTTTTAATATCTCACACAGCGTACTAGAACATATTTGCTTCCACTGAGGTGACACATTAGAGGCAATCCTTCAAAGTCCAATCATGCTGGAAAATATGCAGCCTCCTACTGAAGTGTGTGTGTGTGTGTGTGTGTGCTTGCGTGCGCGCGTGACTGACTGAGTGTGTGCTGTAGTTTTTTTCCACCTTTGTTCAAACCTCTGAGCACTCGATTAATGATTATATAGCAACCGATTCACCCAGCGCGCGAGTGGTGCTGGGTCATTTGCGCCCAAATGTTGACTTTGGTGTGAAAAATGAGAGTTAAATGTTCCTATTAAAAGTGCCGACTTTTCGTACTGGAGCACGCTGACCGTGAGAGCCCCCCACCCCACCCCACCCCCCGTGCCAGGAGTGAACCTGCTCACATGTCCTAATTCAGAATGGAGTCACTGCGTCTTTAAAGCGTAATAATATCTCCAAGGTGGTTTTAAAGCAGGCCTGCCACTAGCCAGCGTCAAACTTAACCATATTAAAAATAAATAAATAAATAAATCTGACACTTTTGCGTCTTATCCGTCAAAAAAAGGCGCTACAACAGGAGTGTGTGCGTGTGAGAAAGAGAGGGGTTTGCGTCATGAATGGCTTAAAAAGCAACTGAACATTTCAGCTTGTTTAAACAAGCTAGCAATGACCTAGCCAGAGGAAAGGCAAGGACGAGCTACACATTAATGATCGGTGGCTACATTTCGCAAATAGAGGTCACTTGATGTCTCTTCTTTTGTGTGTGGAACACTTCTCTCACTCACTCACTCTCTCTCTCACTCTCTCACTCACTCACACTCTCTCTCTCTCTCTCTGTATTAGTGCACTCACCTTGACAGCCGACAGCGTCAGAAATAATAGTGTCAAACTGTCAATAAAGTTCATGATGTTGAAAATCCAATCCAAAAAACGCAGCTTTTAAAATCCAGGCGGTCAATATCGCAATTTGTTCACAAGCATGAAGTTTTTTAGTAAAGCAACAACAACACAAGTGAACTGGTTTAAAAATGTTCTAAATAAGGGAGAGGGGGATGTGATGGCAAATCCATGTTGGTCCCAGCGTCGGAGCATACAATCCTTTGCGCATAACTTCTTCCTCTTCAACTATTGCCGATGGTTTTCAAGATATCCAGAAACATGAGAATCCAAGACGCATAACGTCTCACATTGTTCCGCAGCAGACCTTTATTTTCTTGTAAAGGAATAGCAACCCACATTACAAAAATAATCCCATGCTCCTCTCCAAGTATCAGTCCATTGGAAACTTTACTCCTATGTGCAACCTGAAGCCATGAAACTGAGCAGAGAGACACACACCGAACTTTGTCTATTTGCTATTCGCTGTTAATTCCGTTAGCAGTCGGTGCGCACTAGGCAGCTCTCTACGTTAACAGAACGCATCTACTCCTGACTGGGCGGTCCATACGCTGGACGAGAACGTGATTGGTGGAGCGGCGTGGTGGGTGTATGTGTCTGATACTGAAGTTTCACCCCTTCCACTCATGTGATCACACCAGCAGCCGCGGCGGCGGCGACGGCAGCAGCAGCGAGCTATTGAAAGCGCAGAGCTGCTTGCGTCTAACACTCGGCAATTGTCGGGCTATATTTATCCCTCATGTTTGATGGAAACGCGACGAGGGCATCTTGATATCGTTTCAACACTTGTGTGTTTTTTTAATATATATAGAGATATATATCTCTATATATGTATATACATATATATATGTATATATATATACATAAAATAGTGGGTCTGTGTCCGTTTTTAATTCCTCTCATGATGCCACATATACATGATTGCTTCCCTGCGCGTAAAAGTCAATAAACCAACTATAACTATGATCAAGAACAGGGGATCCTGTCAGGACTTGTTAAATCCGATTCAAATCCCATTTTAGTAAATATGACCTTGAATTAATTCATCCAATCAACACGGGTCACATGTTTGACCAAGTTGTGATATTTAAGTTAATATTTTCCAGTCCCGTGGTTACATTTGAGCTCCAACTATTACCCGTTTCCATGGAGGAGGGAACCCGAAGTAGGAGAGCGTGTGTGTCTGGACACGTAGCCCACTGCAGTGTGTGTGTGTGTGTGTGTGTGTGTGTGTGTGTGAGTGTGTGTGTGAGTGAGTGTGAGAGAGAGAGAGATTGTGCGTGCGCGTGCGTGCAACGGTGCCGTCTGCAATCCGTCGCGGGTTGACACCGCATCATCAGCACGCACTGGAAAGTGGGAGTCTATGTGCTTCGGTCGGTGTCGTGACTTCCTCCCCGTTCCCCGACGGCCGGTGAATGGATTTTTCTGTACAATGTCGCGCTCAGAAGGAGCCACCTGACCGGTCGAGGTTGACCACTGGCCAGGCTCCTTTTTTTTTTTTCTTCTTTTCATCCTTTTTTCTAGCAACAGCTGAGACGTCTCGTTGAAGAGGTGCAGGGGAACAGAGAAAGACAAGGGGGAGTGTGGCTCTGCGAAAGGATAATGGATGAAGGAAATGACTTCATATATATACATCTTAATGATGATAAAGAGAAAGTATAGATCCTCCCAAACTTGATTTGACCAAAAATAGAAACAAAAACCAAACTGAGCCCCTCATGTATGAAAAGTAACTTTTTTTTTATTCATGTTTTACGATTGCAGGCTGTTATTGGATCAAATATTTGCAAAAGGAAGCCTGAGTTTATGGTGTAGACTTTGAGGTCAAATTCCTTTGTCTGCTTTATGTAGGCTATTTTAAATGGTATAAAAAAAAGCACATTTTTTTTCTTATGGATTCCCTCTAAAATCTAAACAGTATTTTTCACTGCTCAATAAGTGTATTAGTGGGAACACACATTTCTTAGAGTTGTGCATGCGGTTTCTGTTTACCAAGTTTTTGTAGTAATGTGAGAAAAGTTAGTTTTTTCCTCTGCTGGTTGCCTAAAACAACTTAACTCCTCTCTAACATTATAAATGAAACACTGGTCAAATTAAATTCGTTAAATGCATCCTTTGTCAGTCAGATTTATTTGTTACTGTAAAGAAAATCCATGAAAAGTTTTAGAAAGTTTTTTTTTTTAAAGCACAATTCATGGGAGAACTGCATGGGGTACAAAGATCAACTGTGATGAATCCGTATTGATTTTTCAGTGAGATGGATTCATGATGATTTATGCTTCTCACCCATAACTGATCCAATGTGTAGAATCTGTTCCTATATTGGCACCCTTTACAAATCACTTCATTTAAGCACCTCTATTTAGTGGTGACGCCCTCTGCTGGGCGATCTGGCCACTGCAGGAACTCCCAGGGTTGCGTCTACGTGATGCACAATGACAGATTGATAGACAGAGAGGAAGTGGAGAGAGCAGACGAGTATGTAGTGACATAAGTTTGCAGCTATGTGTCTGATATGTTAGACCTGCCTGCTGCAACTCATACCTTACAGTATAAATGGAAAAATAAAAGACTTTACGGCGTGGAGAGGTGTGATGGAGTAGCAGAGAGACAGATGAGCAAGAGACAAGGAGGCAGAAGGTCTGGGCTGTCGTGTAACTCGAGCAGGTCAGAGAGGAACTCCCTGGCTAAATCCCCATCTGTAGTTTAATTGAAGAATAACACTTGGGTTCATTAACGGTGTCACCAAGTTCCTGTTTCTGCTGACTCGGTGCGTGTGTGTGTTTTTCTGTCTCTGGTGGGCACGATGGCAGTGGGTCTCAGTTTGTGCTGACTACATACATACGTAAACACACACTTTAATGAAATGTTCCTTTCCTAAAAGTACAATAAACAGCCTCCCCTGCATCAATTGACGCACATTTGTTAAACTATAATTCTGCGCTGGACGTTACCTCACACTGATTCCTGGACACGCCATCTATGAGGAAATGAATGCAGGAAGTGGAATTTGAAGCTGTGTAGCCACAGCTGGAAAACCAACCAAATAGGAACTGTTCCAGGAACCCACAGCATCATCATGGCAATCCTATTTCGTTTTAATAATGGTCAGTTGGAGGGACCTGTGGATGTCCGTGTGCACAATCACTAAGTGTTACTTGTCTTACCCATTCTCCTTTGTAAAAAAAAAAAAAGAAAAAAGCCTTTTTTCCCTGATATGACAAAATCTCCTTACATTTAACACTAGAAAGCGCTCAGGAAGAGTGTAGGTCCACAGACAAGTACAGAACGTGAACATTCCATCATTAATAAATACAGTATATGCCTTGAAAATTGGACTAAGATAGAGGCCATTATATCAATTATGGGTCTTCTAATTCGAGCAAAATGACTTCCAGAGGCCAAAATCTTTTTACAGCTATGAGTTGTATCCCTCTGATGCCGTAGAAGTGTCTTCAGGACCCAGGATCTACAAATTTTGCCTCAAAAAGTTCATTCCTTGTCGAACCAAATGTCACACCAAATTTCATCAAAACCCACCTGTTAGTTGCCGAGATGTCCTACAAACACACAAACTCATGCCAGTGACCACGTTAGCTCCTTTATGGAGGCAACAAGATGAATCATTCCTCACGTAGCATCTCAGTCAGTCAAAGGAGTCTTACAGTTGAAACAGATTTTGCATATTTGAATCTTCTTCTTTGATTTAGTAGAAGCAAAAACACCATTGCGATGGGTTTTATTTGCTTGTAATAAGAAAAAGTGAAAGACTGGAACGTATCACTAGATCACCTCACATGCACTTGTATCAATTCCGCCTTCCGAAATTTACTCTGATCATGAATTCACACTTACGCTAAGATCAAGACAGATCTCTATCACCACAGCAATACCTTCTTTATCTGTTGGAAGGCCATTCACTCCAGCAGTGGAACCCTAACAATTAACTCTTTATTTAAATGTATTTTCTGCATAAAAATAAATGATATGAACAAAATTGAATTTCTTGAAACGGGATCGTATCTTAAGCGCCTTTATGAAACTGAGATGCTTCTTGTTAGGCATTCTCTCTCCCTCTCAAACTCATGATCACTTTGCCTCATGGCGCTTAATCTATCAATGAATAATTTTCCTCTATGGAACAGCAGGGAGTGTGAAAGCACGCATGGATGAAAGTCACATTGTTTAAATACTGTAACAGAGGCATTTCATAACTAAAAGCTCAATGGCTGACTGCCACGCACTTTTATCACTTGGCACCAAAACACAGATTCTTCCTCCTTCCCACTGTATAAACTCCCTTTTAAGCAGCGAGGCTTTCACTCTTGGTGTTCCTGAGAGTGTAAGCTGCTGGCAGGCTAGTGGAAAGGACTGATACGTACATGCTGCCTCTGACCCGGTTATCAGAGTAGACCTCTTCACCTATCTTACATAAATTATTCATAAGTTGACCTTCACAGCTTGCCCCGATAATGTGTCGCGATAACATTCAATGTTAAACACCATGTGACCAAACTGCATGTGTACACATTTAAACATGATCTTAAAAAATGAGGTGTGTTACCTCATTCAGGTGTGTCGGTTTGGTTGCTTTGGGGCTCAAGCCTGAAACATGCCGGTGATACGCGCCATGTTTTACGTCAGCAGCGCGTGGTGGGTTTTTTTAAGCAATCACGCTGGCTTCATTTGTTCTGGCCGCCACTCAGCACAAACTGAGGGTCTGCCATGTTAAATGCCTGGAGGACCACGTCATCACGCCGTGAGGAAGGAAAAGTAGATAGAAACATAACAGGGTCTTCGCCTGAAGGACCTTCAGGCTCAGGCCCTAAAAATAAAGGTGCATCTCTATATTGTAGAACATAGTGAACGTAACTGCTCCAGTTGTTGCAGTGAATAATGACTGACCGTCGCTACTCTCACAGGCGTTACAGGGGAGATGTATGTGGCTACGTTTACATGCTCAGTAATATTCCAGTATTATTCCCAAAAATGACTATTGAGAATTTGATCAGGGCCATGGAAATATGCCAGTTCCAAGCGCTCAGCATTATGACAAACGTCCTGTTCCCCGTTTATGGTCAGTTGCTTAAATGCGCTAGCTGAACGCTACCGAAGTCTTGTTAATCATTTAACGTGTCAAAAAGATGCAAGAAAACAGACATGCATCTGACTTCACGTCCTTTTCTTCCATGATGGCACATTAGGAGAAATTAAAACTGTGAAATCCGATAGTCAGGCAGTAGGCGGTTGTCTGGGTAGAGCTGTTGGTTAGCCAGATGCAGATGCATGTAGTTGTCTTCAGAGCAGCAGAGCGGGTAGCACAACAACCAGGACATCTAGGAAGGGTCAAGTGGGGAGAAAAATGGGGGTGGAAAAAAAAAACTACCTGATAAACTAAGGTTAGGGAAACAACAGCAAACGTTATTCCTGCCCTTTGTCGGTCTGACGAACATAGCAATTGGGAACACGCATGGCTGCACGTAAACCGGATTGTATGTAAAATCATTCCCACACTTCAGTCAGGCTATTGTTACTTTGTTGCACAAGGGGGGAAAAGTAGTTAATCACTGAGTGCATGTAAACGTAGCCACTGTCTACGTGCAGATGTGGAGCATCTTTTGTTTCAACTGCCAGGAATGAGGAAATTAGAAATTCATGTGAGAATGACTTTCTTTTAGATGTCTCAGAGGTGTTGCAGATATTACATGACCAGCAACAATTTCCCGACAAAGTCTCTTTCCTTTCTCACACACACACAAAAGAGAGCTAGATAGAGAATCCTTTTCTCGGAACAAAAGCACCTCTCTTTGTTTTTGCTACCATTTGCCAAACATCATTCCATCCCTCACATAAAATGTCTTATGGCCATTTGGACTTGATGCGGCACAGATGACTTCACTCACTTGTGATAGTAGTTGTATAAATCATTGGCCAATCAATTCTGCGACTGTTGACCCTGCCCAGCTGTAAGGAGTGTGCTGCACACAGGCAGGGCATTTCCACCCGACCTCCAATGTCCTTCCCACCTCCTCCTCCAGCCTACTCTCTTATTAGGACGAGTAGATAAGTTGGAGCTTTTAGACCAAGTGAGAGCCAAAGTTCAAGTACTTAAACAAGCAAGAAAAATGTTTTCCCTTCTTTTACTCTTGTGTATTACTCCTTTATTGTAGTGAGCAGCACACCCCCCCCCCCCCAACCCCACCACCATCACTTTTCTTCCTCTCCTCTTGTCAGTTCATCTGCCTCGGTCAGTTCCAGTAAGTGAGTTGGTTTTTGTGTACTCTCAGTCAAGCAGTTCAAAGGGTTCATAAGCTCATTTGGTCAGCCAGGAAGAAAAATTAAAGGAGAGCAAGAGCGAGCAGAGACTATAACAAACTTTAAGCCGACCAAAGGCTAGCCCTGTCAACATTGATCATATTTCAATATGTTGGGACTAGTACTTGCAGCCTCCTTAAAGGCATGTTCTCATCCCCAAATTTATTTATCACCTTAGTAACCAGCTCTTTCACCCAGTCTGCACTTTTCAGTCCTCACGTAATCTCTGTAAAAAGACACGAGTGGCGAATCTGCAGGCAAGGTTTCAGCACAGAAAGCACTCTAGTTTCCATTTGTTGTTTAAATACGGTAGATAACATTGATCAATCATGTTTGAGCAGGCTTTGGTCCCGTGCAGGTAAAAAGCCTGTGCGGAGAGTAAAAGAATGAGCAGCAGAATGTACTGGCTGCAGTCTCGCAAACCATCTGCCATTGTTTGATGGGTATTTAGCTTTGTAGTTTAACTCCATAAATAATTTAGATTCAAAATGTTTTTGTCATAGATGTCAAACTCAGTTCTCATGTCTGAAAGTTCCTAATTTGACCTTAAACCATAACTGGCAAACAGAAGAGGAAGTTTAGGCCCAGAAATCTACTGGATACCAGAAGCTGTGGAACTTTTCCCCCAGAGGCTATTAAGAGGCTCCAAGATTGGTCCCCATGTGAAAAAATTGATCTGTATCTGTTTAAATCACTGTTCCTTGTTGGAGAGAAGGCAAATCTGAGGGCGGACACAGATGTTACATTACTGCTCTTAGACAGGGTGGTATTTGTGAAATATTTGAGTGTTTGGCTCTGTCAATTCATGTTTTTTTGTTTTGTTTTTTCTCCTCAGATCACACAAGAATCCATCTTGCCAGGCTTCAAGCCATGCCCGGTCCCAACCACGTTTCCTCTGACCAATCAGCATTCAAGTAAGGTGTGACAACGCCCCATGCTGTCTATTTTTCCAAGGATGACTTCTCAGGTGTATCATATTAGCTCTGCATGGTCTGAACTGACTGCTTGGGGAAATATCTGACTATATACTTGCTAATACTTCACTATTCACAAAATGGTTGTGAACTTTATTTGCCTGCAATCACAGCTTTTTAGCTTGTCTCAGCTGTAAGACTGAGGAAAGCAATTAATATCCAGTCTAGAAAACCAAAAATGGCTGAAAGACACCAAAACTACAGCAAAGAGTCATGTGGCATTTGTCTCTCTGGTAGCAGGATTATGTATAAACTTTGAGGCTGATTTACACCAAACTTGTTTGAGGGGTCTTGCATGGGATGAGGAATGTCTCACTAAATTTTTGGTCAGATTAGTCATATCATCACCTGGTGACAACAGGAAACAGCTTTTTAAAAATGTTTTTATATATATACTTTGATGTTACCAAGCCTGTGGGAAGACCAGATCCATATCAGAATTCCACGGAAATGCCTGGAGATCTTGTAGATCTGAACAAAGAGGCCAATTTTGATATTTCACCATAGAACACAACTGGTCACGTCAGATCGAGTCACAGCTTCGCACATTTGATGAGTGCGCTCTACTTCGCCGTGAATTCTGCAAGTAAAAGATTTCACAGCCATTTTCCCAACATGGATATGAAAATATCAAGGTTTAAGGGTGACGGAAAGTTTGCTCTCGATCATGAAAATAATTTTGACGGTTGGAAGGACACAGGAAGAAAACCTTGGTCAGTGTTTGCTGAGTCAAGGAAGACTTATCTCATTGTTTAAAAAAAAACCTTTAACTCCATCCAAGACGCTCACATAGACTAAATAGTACCCAGTAAAGTACAATTCCCCAGTGTAAATAGTTAGTCGAATCTTATCCAGTCCTAAAAGCCAAGCATTTAACTGAATGGTGTTTGTTGTAGTTGTTTTTAGAGCATTCATCACTTGGTTGAACATCTCCCAGCTGTGTTTGAGAAGTCTTAGTTAAAGTCGCTTTCCATACACACACATGCAAACACAAATCGGTCTTATCTGTGTGTTTGTTCCATTGTGTGCCTGTCACAACTCTCCCATCCTGGCGACCACACAAGCATCATCACAAACACAAACACACAATCAGAATGCTCCTCTCCTCTGAAAAACTGACCTGTGACCTGCGGTTTTAACCTCGGGTTAATTGCCGAGATGTTGAGATAAATGCCAGCTGAATTAACAGCCAAATTTACCCGTGCTTCTTTAAAACTCTTTGGCATTGAATCCGCTTCCCACCAAAGAAAAAGTCCCCATTAAAACCGTTGGCAGTGTTTGCTGTGGATTAGCCAGAGTAGTCACTATTTCTGGAGAAAGTCTGGTATTTTCTAGCCACACTAGCTGTGTCTTTAGGAATGGCAGTGATGACTTCTCACGGCTTTAGAACAGACTGAAATACCTCAGCAACAAATGGGGTTTCCATCTCCTTTTTTATGCGTTTACTCGTTTTTGAAACAGGCTAATACCACCTTAAGTGAGTGTAAAAATATTCTGTTTATCCGAATTTTCCATCAACTTTTCCTGTTGCGATAATTCCAAATCACGTTGCATCACATGCTGTCTCATGTTGGCTGGGACTGGTAAGTAGGCAGCCTCCTGGTGGGACGATTATCTTCACGTCCCCATCCTCTGTCCGTTCTAGTGGTTCTGTCCTGTCGAAGATCAGCAGAAATACGCTGACGCCAAGGCAGAGAGAGCAATGTTCCGATTGAAAGTAAATGAATAAAAGACAGGAGGAATGAAAAGCTGGAAATTTGAGGACGACGATGATGATGTTGCAGAATTGTTGAAGTTATATAACATCACGGAAAATCCTGCAAGCTTTTGGCGTGCTAACATTAGCAGTCCGTCCGCACCAAATGAAGAGAGAAAGAAAGATGAGCGGCAGCAGAATGTTGGTTCAGGTGGTCCAGTCTAGACCCAAAAAAAGCCTGCATTCATTCCCACTCTGACTGGTGGATGAGCTTCAAACGAAGCTGGCGCAGTTCTCTCATGTGCACTTTTTTAAACTAATTTTTTTGGATGCCTCTCAGGTAGTAATGTTACCTAAGACTGATACCTGTCTGATGCTGAAAGTGCGTGAAGATGTAGCCTATTGCAAGGCATGTCCTCGGTGAACTAATTCCACAAGTATTTACTCCAAAGACATCAAAAGAGCCCTACCCATGAAATGCAATGCAGTCTAAATTTGCATCATGAATTTCTCAATTCATAAAGTGGCTCTGTAAACTTCAGTGTTATGATGCCACACCTAAAGCACTTTGAAAGTCTGTTGTTGACTCAACCAGCTGCGGGATTGATGTGTGGTGTAGATCGGTGTATGTTGTCGAAACATGTTTATAGTGCTTTCCGTTGTGATTTCAATAGGTGTGTCTCTTGCTTTGCTATGTGAGCTGGAATTCCACTTGATCAAAAGCATGGAAATTAACCAGCAAGGTAAAAGAGGCAGGTAGAGTACACCTCCTGCCGCCACTCACACTGGGGTGATAGCTGTTCGGCGCATTCCTTGGTAAAAGCATTTCACTTTCCCATTCACTTCTCTCCCAAACCCCAGTCCTGAGGGCTTAAGATAATTTTATTTACAGAGTGACAGAAAAGGTGCTAATTTGTATGTACATTCTCAAGAACACTTTTCAGCCTATTGTATTTCAGACAGAAGCCAGAGGCTCATATGCCACCATTCATGTGCTCAGAAAGATGCATTAAGATATCATGACACCACCCCTCTATCTCTCTCTCTTTCTTTCTTTCTTTCTTTCTTTTTCTTTCGCTCTCTATCTCGCTCTCTTTCTTTCTCTCTCTGTCCCTCTCTCCCTCTCCCAGCAAGAGGTTCAGCCCTAAACCCTAATCATAGCATGAGACATCCTGCCGTTAGGATGCCGTTTTACCAGAAAGCAGCCTGCAATTAACAATGAACATGTCATCACACAATTAGTGTGCCAGTCCCTCGCGTACTGCCATGTGTCCATTTGTTTAGACAGTGACATCAGGGAGAACATATGACTTCTTTCATGCAGGTTCATGAGGGTGAAAGTGCAAGTCATGCGTCATCCTCAGCAAGTTTGTTGGTGTTTTGAAGTAACTTTCAACCTGATTGATGAGAGCGGGTAGCAGTTACTTTCACTGGTGTTGTGGCTTTCTGGTCATGGGAGGATTCTAACATGGAAAAGCACAAGTACGCACACAAACATACAAAGGGAGTTAAGGCCATTTTAAAAGGGCTGTCCTCTCAGCAGGCTTGGGCATGCTTTATTAAGCAGTTAGCTTAACTTTCAACTTTGCCTTGAATAAAATTTCACTTTGAAATAACAAAACAGGAACGTTATTTTGAGCAGCTTCATTATGTGTGGCAAAGTTCCATAAAACATTTTATGGGAAAAGGAAATGGAGTTCCAGATAAGATGAGGAAAAACATAGTTTATTGCTGACAAATGTATCAGCTATGCCACTATTTGTCTTGATAGACGTAAGTAGGAATTCCCCCTCAAAAACAAAAATTACTGGCAGAGACAGGAAGTGGAAAAAGGATTTTTATCTGATACATTTTAACTGGAAAAGAGCCCACATCCTTATTTTTCTTACGCAAAAAAGGTGACCTCACTTCTGGAGGTTTGTGGAGGGGTTATGGTGATGATTTAATTTTCGACATATATCATAAACCTTTCATCCAGAAGTCTTCTGTCCCTCTATGGATCACAAGTCTGACCCTGCGATCTTTGGGTTTGGGAGTAATGGACCAACCCAGGGTGGATCACTGATGAGAAAGTCATGAAGCTGGGAAACTGGAAGCATCAGCAGTTTGATATTAACCAAAGTTATTGTTCAAAATCACAACCAAGCCGGTCTGCAGGAATATTTTCCCTTTACTACGCAATCAGTATTCTTAGCAACAGAAAAGATCATTTCCCAAAAGACACTTGACCATTGTTGACTTCTGTAATCCAATTAAAAGTTGATTTCATTTACTGAAATCTAATCATTTCCCCAGAGTGGAGTGAGTAATAGAGATAATTTACTGGCTAATTTTTTTTTTGTGGAAAGAACAGATTATAATACCCAAATCCTGGCAGGGAAAGACTCAACTTTAAGAATATAAAAACAAAATATAATTAAAAGTTAAAGGATGTAACATCAACCTAAAACTGAAGTCAACCATTCACAATCACTAACTGCTAATTTTTGGTACAATTGACGAATGTGGACCCCGCTTGCGAATAATAATTGTGTATTACATAATTTACAAAAAAAGATGTACAAATGTTTATGAAGAGCAAGTTAAAATGTGAATGCATGTTCCAATCCATGGACAAATACCAAACAATTACATCACATTTGCAACACCTAAATCGTTAATCATATTTTATGGACATATTTTGGATGTTTAAAGATCTTTTTAGGTTTTTCTATCATTCCAAAAGCTTCCTGTGTATAAACAAATCAAACAGTGTTTGTTGGATTCTTTCTTTTCTCTTCATTTTGTTTATGATATGAGTTGCAAAATTTATGCACAAAGGTACTCATTTGGAAAAATACCAAAAATTTCAAATCATGTGAGATTGTAACCCTAATTGGTTGAATTTTTCTCCAGACAGCTGGTATTTGTGGTCACTCGATGAAGACTGCATGTGACGTATGTCATGGTGGAAACACTTGGAGTAAAAATGGTTCTTTTAGTTGCACAAGCTTTTTTTTTTTTTTTTTTTTGCTGTCGTTACAGTGGCATCTTTTATTTGTTGACAAAGTGCTGTCTGTAAGTTAGTCCATGAAATGTTATGACCTGTAGCAACCAAATTATGTGTCTGATATCCCAGTTAGGAGTCACTAGAGCTGCATGATCCCTCACATGGCTCCCACTCGCACACAACCACTGGAAAAGCCTGCATTACCCAAAACCCAAGTCTCTGCAGTGGGTGATTACTTTTATTTTTGTACCTCTTGGATCTCCTCAGGAGTTTTAGTCTTCTTTACTGGCATGAGTCACTATTGTTCTCTCTTTCTGGCACATTGTTGTTCTTATATATACTGACATCTTTCCTACGGTCAGGACACTGCAGGTTAAGGTCAGCTTGTTGAAAATCTGAAAACTGATGGAAACGTTTACGTTGAAAGTCTATTGACAAAGTGCTGGAAAATGGTGATAATGAAAAACATTTCAGAAACAGATTTTTTGAAAACATGTTTCTTATAGAAGTCAGTATGTGTTGGCCTGTGGCCTTCAAAGGTCATCACCCAGGACGTTTAGTATCGCCAGAGTTTGGAGGGATTGCTCAAGGCTGCTTTGGTGGAAGAGATACCTGCTGAGAGAGGAAACTAAAGAAATATGATCAGGACTCACAGCTATTCTTCAGGTATATACCCTGAGAACCGGACACATAGACAGAAATATTGTTCTGTTTTGGCTTTTACAACCTTTTGATGCAGAAGTGTGGAGTCTCGGAGTGGCCATGGAGGAAAAAATAGACGTATGGATAGAAGGCCTTTTGACACGCTGGCTCATCAGTGTATTTTAATGGCAATGGCTGAAACGCTCCGGGTTCATCCGCATTGCATAACTTGCATGTAGTGATGATCACCAGTAATTAATTGGAGCAGCTCCACTGATCACGTTGGTCACGTGAGAAAAACTGTCCCTCAGGCATGTGAAGTAACAGAAACGCCATAGAGCCAGCTCTGTTTGAGCTGTGGCAGAACAAACGGAGCCAGTGTTGCAGCTGACAAATTCTATGGTGTCACGATATCAGCAATTACAGATCTCTGCCTATCAAAGGCTGGGGATTCCTAAATGTCAGAGAGTTGCAAGAACAGCAGTTGGTACAGCTGGTCACAAACTGAATGAAACAAATGATGAATAGGTTTCTGCACAAGCAGCAACCATCTTTTGAAGGAGGGTAGAAGTACCGCGCTCGTGTTGCCAGCATGACAGTGTTAACAGGTACACGACTTCTGCATGTCACCACTTCAACTTGTATATCCGCCCTAAAGACGTCAGATTGGTTCTGACACTCAGGTTTTTCTTAAAATTCCTTTTAGAATAATTAATTCCATTTATTTTTTTCCAACGAAACCCGAGGAGTTGTCCTCAGTCTCTAAGAGCGAGGCATCATCCTCCAGGAAATGAATGTAAGTCAGCGTAACTTACTTTGTTTGGTTGGCAAAGTTCCAACATCATGGAAAAATAAATGAATGTTCAACATGAAACTCAACCCTTAAAATGCCCTCGACAAATAAAAAGAACAAACCTTCAAACACATTCAAGAGAGAATGAATTGACATTGATGTGATATCATACGCATACAGTTTGCCCGGAGTATGTGTGATTGAAAGCAGAGTGTATCCTCTTTCAGGTGGTTAAACGTCCTTGTCTTTGTTAGCATTTGTCAGCTGTGACTGAATCCACAGCCTGGTAGTGAAACCAAACACCCACTCCAGGAGTGAAACCCTTCCCAAAAGTCCTGGTTCATTTCTTTACGAGGTGCAGTGTCACCATAGGTGGGCTTGCACGCTACGGTGTCTGCAAAACCTGACACTGAACATGCCAAATGAGTCCTCACCACTTAAATTTACTCAAAGAAATTAAGAGGCTGTTTTTTTCCCCAGAAGTTTTAATAGTGTAGATGTAAATCAAAGAGAGAGGAAAGAGTGAAAGTGGACCAGACAAAGCTGACCTCTGCACTTGAGAGAGGGTTATTTATGAGAACAAGGTGAGAGGTCAAGTTGAGGTTATGGGGAGGTTGATTTCTGATGTTGACATGAAACTTTGACGTATGAGGTAAAACTGCCGTATGCTTATAAGTGAAGTTTGCACTCTTTCAGAAAACTGGTTTCCTGAATGCATTTTTTGACTGGATTTTTAAGTCTTTCATTCTCTTTAGATCTTCCATTCATTTCGTACACCAGTTCTCTCACTCTATCCCCTTTTTAAATCACAGTTGTCCTGCCAGACATTAAACCATATACGAACTTGTGTACTCTGTCTCCCCCCTTGTCATTTGTTGGCTGTAAAGCTGAGCGAGTCGCTAACTGTCTTATCTGATGTGTATATTGGCCGTCTCTGGTTTGCTCAGGCTGAGTTTTAATGAGGACCAAGACACTCTCTCCGGCTCTGTGTGGTCTTTTTGCAGCGTTTACGATATAACTGTGCACTCTATAAACCTCTGGAGGCCGTATGATCAGCTGGGTGAAGCACCTGGTTAGACAGTTGGGGGAGTGGATGCTAACAGGTTTGCGCTAAAATTCATGTCACATAAAAGCAGAACTCATTAGAGTGTGTCCTAGTCTGGCTATTGTGGACAATGTGAAAAGCTAAAGCTATCTTATGATTCTGAAGCATTCGAATGAACCTGAACGTGTGACAAACACACATTTGATGAAAAGGAAGCATTTCCAAACTGGAGAGTCCTCTAGGAGACACGAGCAAAGACTCATGGGCGTCAAATGCATCCACACACTGAGCATGTTTGTCCGTATTTACTTACTTTATTAAAGAAATACTTCCTGCTAAAAGCCTTTTTTTGCACTCCAAGTACTCACAAATAGGCATTTTGAGTTCACAATGTATGCATTGTATTATTCTTGAGTATATGTCCAGATACTCAAGACATGGATTATTTAGAGGCCGGATTTTTAGACAGTTTAGCTGTTGTTAGTAGCGGGACTTTGTTAGCTCTGAGCTAAATATACGTGGTTGTCTCCTCCTGCACTCTGGAGTCACCAAGAAGTGATGTAACGGTGAAACAAAACCACATCATCTGCAGCTCAAGACACCCAGTTGTGAATACATGAAAGACAAAAATACTACAACTTAATTTTTTTTTTTAATCCGAGATTGCTGTTTAATTTCTGAGATTACACTCACATCTTTTATGCATCAGTATGTGTTTAAGGATTGAACTCTGGCCATTTCAGTGGTTTTGGCATTTCCACTGTGACAATGTCAAAGGTAATTGAAAAATACAAACAATAGTTCCAGTAAGTGTATCAACATCTCCTGGTGAGAAGTTGCAACATCTCCAAACCCTTGCTGTTGTCCGTATGGTGCAAAGTCCAGTCATAGTTCAGAGGAATTGGTCACTGAAACTGACGATGGCTCATGTCCAAGCAGCTTTTGGAGCAAATCCAATGGTCAGTCAGTAATAATGTTTGAAAACAAAATACATTTCCACGAAAGTAGGACGTCTTCCATTGTTGAAGTAAAAAAATATGTTTTTCCTCTCGGAGCATAGGTCTAAAAACTTCCCATACAGTCACGATATACTAAGAAGCGCTGAATATCTGATTTACAACCCTGTTAAATATATTCTTACATTTGGCTGGTGGGAAAATATAGTGTAATAAAATAACTACAGGCCTGAATGAAATGTGTTTTGGTTGAATATCAGGCCAATGACGTGTACAGGATAATGGTTGGCCGCGATGAAAACATTCATATGATTAACTGTCCTAACACAAAAATTTATTGCGACACATTTGAAATGAAATGAAGCATTAAGTTGTGGATCCAAGGGAGTGTAGAAGCATGCTCTCCCAAAGGGAAATGTTGAGAAACCCTCAAGTGGTGCTTTGCTATGATGAGGTAAACAAGTGAACAAGTTGAGCTTAATGTTCATACACCACTTACTGATACACCTATGTAAGTTAAACTTTCCCCAAATGTAAAAGTATATACTATAAATTACAATTTCTCACTTTAAGAAAATAAATTGTCACTAGCAGTCCATCTTTATCACATTGCAAAGTTCAAAATTAATGCATAATGTGGAAATTAACATCTTTTATGTCTTCAAATTAAACTCAGATGTTTAAAACAACAAGAAATGACTGTCATTGAAAGTGTTAGCCAAGAACACACTCAAGTAGATCAGCAAGGAACACGTAAGTCCTGAACAGAAAACTTTTACTGCCCAAGAATAAAACACAATGTACACCAATAAAAACATAATAAGAGGTTTAAGACTAACTCCCTCTGGCCATGGTGATCTCTGCTTGGTATCAGGTTAGCAAGAAACATTCCACGTCTTCTCCTAGATAGTGTACTTTCTTGCAGAGGTGTGAAACACTGAGCACTCAAACCATCCAATCTCAGTGAATTCTTTATTGAATTCCTTTTTTTGAAACAGTCCATTACACTATTACTTATCCACTAATATCCATGATGGTTTACAAAGCTGTCACTGGCCTGGCACTACATTACTTTTTCAAACAAGCTTGTCAGCGATGAGCCAGGCAGGTCCCTGGGGTCCTCAGGCACTGACCTTTTACAGACTCCAAGAGCTGAAGCTGGCAGCATTGTGGTTTTATGTCCTCACATTTGTTCTTTTAAAAGCAGGCTTAAAACCTGCAGGTGGTTAGTTGTAACTTTAATAGGCTAATGTCAGCTGTGTGCTACCCTGCAAGCTCTGAGCAGCTCACGTTAACCCCTGCTGTCCATTAGCGAGCTAATATGTATGAACACGATTTAATATTTTTTAATCACTCAATTTAATCAAATTCCTTGTTTGTTTTTTTCCATATACTGCAGACTCCAAATAACCTCCAGATATTTGTATTAGACTAGAAATACAGGACCCACCTCCTTTTATCACCTCTTAGATTTTAAATGAATATCTTGTTCAACTCGTGGGGATTACTTACTTTCTTTCTTTTCTTTTTGTTGTTGCTGTTTAAAGAGAAAATAATTGGAGTTTAGCACTTTAAAAACCACCGACCCTCTTGAGCCTCTCTTTCCAATGCCACTTTTCCAGTTGAAGCTTGGAGTTCACGCCGCCGTGGTCGAAGGCTAAACCTTCAGCTTCTTTGAAGATGACCCACATTCAACACATGGCTGAGGACACAGCAGGAGAGAGAACCACCGTGTGACCCTGCAGTACTCTGACCTGCCGATGACCCTCTGTTGTAGTGAGCAGAGAACACCATCGACCAAAACACTGACCACCAAACAAAATGGGAGCGCCATCCACAACAGCGTTACCAAACTAAGACAGAACATGTGGTTCGGTTTGGAAATCTTCATCATCTATGACTTTACCCCTCTCTTAGCAAGAACACTTTACCAAAACCTCCTCTGGCTCCATCATATCCACCAACACTAGTTCAAACTCTGTCTGCTTATTATGATTAGATCTTCCTGTTTGGAGGCGAAAAAAGAAACATCGTTTGGCCAGGTAAACACCGTGGGATGATAAAACGGCCACCTTCCACCTCAAATATGCCAGGAAGCCACCAGCGGTTAGGTTCATACCTGAACACAACCAAATCAACAGGCTGCCGGGGCGGCTTGATGGATGCCTGTTTTCCTCCAGTGAGGTACTTTAGCACACGAGGACGGTAACTCTCCCACCTCCAGCACACGCACACACTTACAAGACCACATCATTTCTTAACATCATGATAAACATCAGCGGTAACTCACTCTCCTCTTGACCCCTTGAGTGTAATTATACAAGTGTGTGTGAAATCCCAGGACGGCAACATTTTCCTGTTTCAAAAAAAAAAAAAAAAAAGCACACCACAACCACCACACAGAGCCCTTGTACCACAACAGCAACACGGCAACCCAAAAATGGACCTGATCGTTTCCTTTGCTTGCCTGTAGCAAGATAAATGGAAGTTTTCTGAATTTGCATGCCATTGCTTGTGCGTCGGTTATCTTGTAATTAAAGATTGAATTTATCCAAAAATGAAGAAACAGTAGTTTGTTAAGTATTCTGGATTCTTCAGTGAATCATAGCGAATGTAACAAATATGTGCTACAAATGTTTAAATTTTCACTGATCAGAGAGCAGTGTCTAGAAGTTGCTCCTCTTTCTCAGAATTAATGGTTGCTGTGTACGTCTGGGTCGACATTTTTCTCATCATCATCATCATCATCATCCAAATATGTCGGGGAGGGTCTGTGAACGCCCTTCAAAGTTGTGTCCATGTTCATGAAGAGAACTCCCCAATCTACTCCACCACCTCAACTCTTGATCCCACATCGCTGTCCAGTTGGTGACAAACCCGGCTGTCGGCGTCTCACGAGAAGATGAAGACAATGGTCAATCTTCGCAACAACCTATGTGTAACCTGCATTGTTGAAGTGCTACAGTTTCATTCAGCAGATGCTTTTGTCCAAAGCAACGTACAACACAAGCAAGAATTTAGACTGGAGGGAAAAACCTTAGTAAATACGACAAAGTGCTTCAAGTTGGATTGGCCGCTGGTGCTGCCATCTAGTGGCAGATGAAGTCCATCCATCCAACCATCCATCCAACCATCCATCCATCCATCCATCCATTTTCTACCACTTATCCTATTAAGGGTGGGGGGTGGGGGGCTGGAGCCTATCCCAGCAGCCTTCGGGCGAGAGGCGGGGTTCACCCTGGACGGGTCACCAGTCCATCACAGGGCCAACACATAGAGACAGACAACCATTCACACTCACAGTCACACCTACAGTCAATTTAGAGTATCAATCAGCCTCATCCCCTCTCGATGTCTTTGGATTGTGGGAGAAAGCTGGAGCACTTGGAGAGAAGGCAGACGAAGTGCCAGTTTTTTTTTTAATATAATTTAACCACAACCAATAATTCAACATCAACAATATCTTTCAACATTCAACACATTCAATATTTATTCACATTGTCAGTGCTAAGTATTCACTAAGAGCCGGATCTTAAACCTACTGACTCGTTCTACCCCTGAGGACAAAGAGGAGACGGGTCAGATTTAAGTGCCTAGGTGTTCCCTGAACAGTTGAGTCTTCAAATGTCTCTTAAAAGTAGAAAGGGACTCTGCGGGTAGTATGGAGTTGGGTAGTTCATTCCACCATGGAACAACAGAGAAGAAGAGTCTAGAGATTTAGAGCCATGCTGGGCTAGGAGCACCAACCGTCTGTCACAGGCAGAGCGTAGCAGACGAGATGGAGCATATACCTGGATGAGGGATTCCAGGTAGGCAGGAGCTGTTCTTGTCACTGTTTTGTAAGCCAGAGGAAGTGCTGTGAATTTGATTCTCCCTGCCACTGGAAGCCGGTGAGGAGACGTTAACAGCGGGGTGATGTTCAGTTTTGGGCAAGTTAAAGACCAGACGTGCTGCTGCACTCTGGATCATCTGTAGAGGTTCAAATGTACACACAGGGAGGCCTGCTAGGAGAGAGAGTTGCAGTAGTCGATGCGTGAAGTCACAAGGGCCTGCACCAGAAGCTGTGTGGCTTGTTTGTATCAGGTAGGGTCTGATCCTCCTGGTGTTATAGAGGGCATATCGACAAGACCTAGCGATCAAGGCCACATGTACCTTAAAGATCCGCTTGTCATCACTCATGACACCCAGATTTCTGGCAGACTTTGTGGATATGAGTTGATTTGAATTGAGCAGAACACTGATCTGTGGTTGGACGGAGGGACACGCCGGAAAGACAGTGAGCTCAGTTCTGTCCAGCACTGACACTGAACGGTGCCACATTATGGGACATGGGAGGCTAAAAACGGGAGATTTTCTCACATTGCTCTCTGTTTTCCTTGTTCAGCTAAAACAGCAAGCTCTTCCTTTGGTTGACCTGTCCTCTTTCTAAATGCTGATGCTTCTTCTTGATTTTTTTAGAGCATTTCATAAACAACATTGTGGTACACTACTACCCCCAGCTGGAACAGAGTGTAAATTAAACTGCTCATGTGTAGAATGTCACTCCAACGTGGTTTCTGTGTCGTCGGCTTAACTTCCACTTATTAAATAGTTTAGTTTAATCCTATTTTACGCTACAGTCGTGTTTGGGAGGAGTGAGGGAAACCGCATCTGTAAACAGCCTGAGAGGCAAAACTCTCATAAAGCTTAGTCCAAAAAAATCTCTTTGAAATAGTTTTGAGATAAAGATCCACAAGAAGGCACAAAGTTTATCAGTGAAAATTATTTCAAAATATAATTTATTCATGTTACAAATTAGAGAAATATATAGCAGAAAGAGACTAAGTATGTTCTGCACATATCTTTCCAAAGTCCTGACAGGTAACTCAAACCTCGGAGGGGCTCGATGGTTTATTCTGCCAAAGTTTTCAAGATTTATTTACACAGAAGTGTCACTCCGACCATGACGGGGGAATAAAAATAACATGAGGTGAGAGGAGGAGGAAGTGAACAAATCACACAGACCAAAAAAAAATAGGTACACAAGTGCGTGTGTGTGTGTGTGTGTGTGCGTGTGTGTGTGTGTGCGTGTGTGTGTGTGTGTGTGTGCGTGTGTGTGTGTGTGCGTGTGTGTGTGTGTGTGTGTGTGTGTGTGCGTGTGTGTGTGTGTGTGTGCGTGTGTGTGTGTTGGGGGTGGGGGTGGTTGTGCTTGCCTGCACCTCTAAACAGGCCCGCTGGGGCCCGGCAGGGATGTGAGGAATAGTTATTCACAAGACTGCACTTTTTGTCACCTGGAGAAAGACTGCATGCCAGAACACGTTTGTGATGTAGACAGATTACAGGCCTGACAACATTGAGAGCAAATGGCCTAAGTGTGTTTGTGTGTGTGTGTGTGTGTGTGTGTGTGTGTGTGTGTGTGTGTGTGTGTGTGTGTGTGTGTGTGTGTGATTTGTGCATGCACAAGGTGCAGTGGGCCTCAGGAGACAGATTTTTCCATTTGATTAGTTTTCTTTCTCAGGCTCCCCTTCCCCTGCAGTTTAAAGTAAAATACTGAGTCATTAAGAAGTCTAGTCCATTTGTTACTTTGCGATATTTCACTCACAGTACCTATCAATCAGGCTGAATTCTGCCATTTGTAGTTATATACTTCAACATTTGCTCACGTCTCATGAGGTCCTCTACAAAACAAATCTTTGTTGCGGTGAACAAAGACACAACAGACACGTCACGATCGGAGGAGCTTCGTGCTCAAATATTCCACTATTTTGTAGGAATGTATTTGAAGCTCTTGTGTTTATGCACCATGTTTAATGGGTCATCTGACCGGGGAAGTCTTCAGCAAAGTCTTCAGAACTATGGAAGTTATTATTTCTGCACATAAACAGATGGCAACAAAAGCCTTATTCTAAAAGGCGGTAAGTCTCTGGTTTGTTGAGTTTGTGCAAATGCCAGCAGCAATAATGTTAAGATGACGGGCAACCAAACAAAAAGTCAACCAGAAAGGCCTTTTATCCAGCGTTGACATCTCTTGCCGGCCCTGTCCGTCTCTCCCACTTTGCTAGTTCAGTAAAAGTCAATATTGACCCTCAGTCAGGGGGCATGGTCTCAGATCTAATGTAATTTACTGCAGTAAAATCCAGAGTTGTAAGGGAGCGAGGCCAACCCCCCTCCATCGTGCACATTTGAGGGTCAGTGTGGTGTATGATGATGTTATGTTTTAATGGAAAGGGCATGAAGGGAGGGTGAGGAAGGGGTGTTTCTAGGGGGACGAGAAGAAGGCTCGGGGAGGATGCGATGTGGAGAGGCCTGGAGGAGGTGTTTAAGGCTGTGGCCAGTAGGTGAGAGCGTTTAGTGACAAAAGAATGGCAAAGAGCTTGAGAGGGCAGTGAAGGGGAAGAAAGAGGGGAGATGGGAGGGGTGAGAGGGGATTCAGGGTGGCGGTGAAGGCTACTGAAGCTCGGCAGGAGTTTGGGAACCAGTGAACCTTGCACTACCCCCCACCCACCCTCTTCTCATCCCCCTCTCCATCAATGTGAGGAAAGCCTCCTGGTGTGCTGGCAATACGTTTCCCATGAGCTTTAACATGCGGCCCATTAACCCTTCTCTGTAACGTCCTGCACTGTTTTTATTCTGTCTTCTGTGGAATCTTTATAGAAAACAAATAATATTTTGCCGAGCACGGAATAACATTTTAGTGACTACGAGTGGAATCTAGATAAAACCATCGAGGAGGTGGGAGGAGGAGGGCGATGGTCAGTGTGATGCTGGTCAGTTTGATAGATTGCCGTGAAACAGATACGGCCCCTAGAGGGTGAATTGTGTAACCATATAACTTCCTCAGTAGATAAAGTTGGAAAATGTCAGCGCGCCATTTTTTTCATCTGACATATTGTTTTCCTTGGCTTTTGTCATTGTGTTATCACCACCATTAGAATGATTCAGGGGTGAACTAGCAGTAGACCAGAGGATGTATACCATCTCTTCATATTCATAAATCGTTCACACATACAGAAGTCCGTCAGCTTGCAAAACGAAGGTTCATCTTGAAATATATAAACGTTTCTCTGCCACCTGCATCTCTCCCTCTCTTTCTCTCTCGCTTTCTTTTTCTCCAATCGAGGCGGACGGTCGTCGAGGCAGAAGGCCGCTCTCCTACAGTCTGATCTGAGGTTTATTGATCCAGATAATTATTGTTAATCCTCTTGTTATAGCTTGTTAACCAAAAGAGCCTTAGGGAATTGACTTTTTAACCAAGACTAGAGTACAAAAAACAGTTTTGCCAGGTGGTTTGTAGCAGATCTGACTCATTCATATGTCAGAGTGAATCTTCTGAGACAGAACCACATACTGATTATTTCTTGAGACAGAAAGTAAAAGGTTAATTAAAAAGTAAAAGATAATTTGGTGATGAGCATGAGTCACGTAGTAAAATGGTATGTAGTGAACAGCACGTCGTGAACAGTGTGTAGTGAATGGCACGTAGGAAATGGCACGTAGCGGATGCAAAACCCAACAGTAAGTAGTATAACGTGTGTGTTCCTGTAAGAGGCAGTGATGTGATTTAATGGAAAACCCCTGTCACACACACCCAAAACCTGAAGTCAGACAGTTGAGCTAATCCTGCAGAGTATCAAAGAAAATCCAGACTCCTGAGAGAGATAGAGGGAGTGACTGCAGAACAAAGACAGTCTGATGAGTGAGAGAGGTCAGGAAATAGATGGAGGGGTTCAAAGCTGGAGGAGAGAGAAAAGGCAAGGATGGAGACAGAGAAAAGGAGAGAGGGAGGGTCTGGAAGAGAGTTAAGAGAGTTCAAGTGTAAAATTAAGAGAGTAAAACCCTTTGTAATCTGCTGCTTCCCCAGTGACCGACCACTGGTTAGCCCTTGTTCACTGGATCCCTTAAATAATACTGCAGGAACCAGTTAAGATTTATGGAGGGATTTTCATGCTCTTAAATATCCTTTTAGTCCAATATTTTCCGAATGATGCGCCAGAATAAGAAGGTAACAGCTGCGCTTGTAAGTGCATTATGCTAATATGCCAAAGTAACACCTGGAATTATTCTGTTCTTGGCTGGCACATTTTTCTTTTTCTTGAGTGCAAAAATACTCTGATTCACACCGGTGCTTTCTTCAGTTTCTGCAATCACTCACACACACACACACGTATACACACACACAGGCACACACACATGTATCCACTGCACAATAAGGAGGCCAATCTGGAGTGTGTTTTGTCTGAGTGGCCCCAAAGCCCGGAGCTGGCCTGCCTTATCAGCCTCCTCTTGTCCCGTTGCCCCTGGCGACACATCCCACCAGCACCCCATTAAAGAGATCAAAGCTGACGAAGGTGGATGAAGCTCTCTCTCTGGGTGTCTGTTTCTCTTACTCACGTGTTTATACCTGACCTGCTTCTCTCTCTGCATGTTGTCGGAGTCTCTAGTCATTAAACACTCTTCCTTCCTTCCTAAACTGTCTTGGATAATCATACAGGAGACACTGTGTGGAGAGATTAGGATACATAGCAATGAAATAAGGCCTCCCACGCTGTCAGCTTTATGTTTTCACAGATTAGAAAAGGAATCAGGGATATTTTCCTCCTGTTTTCTCTTCAGCACAGAGGTGACGAACCTGTCAGCGCTTCCCTGATGTGTCAGTACTTCGAAGACATCAAGGGCACCATCAAGCCACGCTGACGGTGCAGCGAGCAGCCTGAATCTGGGGATGACTGGCTGGTCACCGTACATCATCAAGGATGGAAAAGTCTTATTTTGGTGAGCTGTTTGATCATTTACCATTAACACCGATGTCACCCCAGCATCTTGAGTTTTTTTAAACTAAATGTTGGAGTCAGAAATGAAATGTATACTTAATCATTGGAATAATCTATTACAAAACTAACACACTTACAGTCATGTCATGTTTTTAGCTGTAAATTTAAAATGTAATGCATGAAAGTTTTTTTTGCAGTACTACTGAAGTAAGAACTGTTACCAGCTAAAATGAATTATGGTGATGAGAGCCAGAGCTACTTCGCTACCGGAAAAAATATCTCTGAAGTATTTCCTGTTGCTGTGCTGGCGGCAACACCTGAGTTGTACATTTGCAACATTAATTTAAATGTCAAGTAAAGGACGGAAACAAGACAGTCCAGTGGAGTTTTTCATTTAGCAAAAGCAACAAAATTGATTTTCTCCAACAAAAGTGATGTAACTTGTAAATTTACTCAGTAACATTGTGCTTTAACTAATATTTTTTATAGATAATATGTTGGAAGCAACATTCTACTCTGCTGAATATATTTGTTTGCTGCCATATGAGTTCAACTTTAACTTCAAGTTTTTAGTGGGCAATAAACCAGCGGCGCCTCTGTAGACTTGAGATTCCTCACAGTTATTACCATTTTCACAGTTATTTTCAAGTATCCAGTATTGTACTAACGTACCATACATAAAAAAAACAGCAAATGCCAGGGGATTAGAACACAAGCAGCAATAACAAATCACTTCATAGAAGGAGCCCTCCTACCAAGGAAGGACGAATGCGATTGAGAAACATCCAGCATCGCGTTTCTATCCACTTTAAATCCCCTTAGCCCCTCGTATTGAGCAATTTCTGATCACATCGCTTAAAAAAAAACATCCTGCTCATTGTTTGTGTTAGTCTTAACTATGAAACAAAAGTGACAAAATCACCAGAACAGTCGAAGGGGGACAAGGGCCTGTTAGGACAAACAGCTTTGTCACTCCTCTAAGTCTTCTGTCTGCTCCGTTTGCTGTGTGAGTGGAAAGTGGAAGTTATTTGAGAGTTAGCCAACTTGAAAGTGTGAAACTTGTCCAAAAATAACTCCATTATTGTAAAAGTAGTACGTAGTGAAATAAATTAGAAGTGACTCGTAACCGTATCTGCGTATGGGGAAGTCAGCCTTGTGTAAATTCCATCATCTTTTCTTTCCAGTTTCCTTTCCAAAACAGAATTTAACATCATTGAATAGCAAATAATTCTATAAATGTAATTCGAGCAGACAGCAGTATGAGTTGGCTCATGTTCCTGAGACATGTCAGTGTTCTCGTTATGCACCTATTACACACAGTCTAGGCATGTTTCTGACACTTGTGGGAAATTACAATATTGAGGATGGGCCACCTGTCGGACCCTATAAACAATCAGAGACACGAGGCGAATGTCACAAGCCACATATACTCGCTGTGTGATTGCCGCACTCATTCTCGACATGACATTTCTTATACGTGACTCTTGCAAGAGAAAGAGCAGTAGTGTCAAAACATGCCATTTCATGTTTTAACCCTTGTGGCAGAATGTGATTATGGAAACTGAGTTTGTGGAATTAAAAATAGATAATTCTTACTGAAATGGACTAACTTTACATTCCCTCTCCACCCCTTTGGAATGGAAACAATGCAATTGGCTTCGTTTGAATATGAGTCTTCGCTGTAGCCACTTATCTATCACTACATCCTCTGCTCCCTCTACCTTGGTATAGAGGATTATTCACTTGATGGCATCAGTCACCTATACATGATTATATGTAATGTCACTACTTTTAAGTAGGATCTTCTTATTCTTCTGGGGTGAAAAGGCTGGAATACGTACATGGAACTAGAATGGAACCACTGTGTTGGTCTGAATGTCAGATACTCAACCAGGCATGTGGTCATAGCACACGAGTTGCAAAACTGCACTCCCACCTCTTTCTTGATCTCCACAGGGAGTGTTTGTGGTAATAATGTGTGATGATATAGTGATAGATTCAGGGAGAAGACCAGAGGTAAGAAAAGCACAGTGGTAATCTACCCTGTTCTTTACGATGGATTTGATGGTTCAAATCCAGGTCCTGGTGTTGTACATGCCAGCTCACCGCCAGACTGTCTTGGTTTACATTATAGAACAAAGCCTTGCTCATGGTGCTTTCCTAGTGTGAGTAAGTAAAGGTGGACATGTCTGCTACCATCTTTGGTACAAATTCCACTGTAGATCAGAAACTGTACAGTCTTGAAAAGAGCAGTGCAGGGAATGCCAAATGCGGAACGGTAAAAGGGTGGTTTTGTTAAGTTCTCCAACACAAATGAGTCAGAGACGTTTTTTTAGGAGGAGAACATTTAAATTTAGGGATTTAGTTTCGTATTAAGATCCAGGTAAGTGCAAGTGACTGGATACAATATAATAGTGTTTGTCTGACTCCCAGTTGGTACTAGCCAAAACAAAAGATATGAATCGCCTACAACTGACTGTTCCCTTTAGCTGTTTTTATAGCAACTGTCAGTCAAATATCATAATACTTGTACTTTCCAGTTAATAAATCATTTTCAGTTCAGTTCACAATCTTTATTTGTCCCAGACGGGCGAATTAGGTTTCACACCCGGTGTGAGGCGTTGCAGCATGCGCTGCGCCACCGAGCCTGGGGAGTCCCAGGCAATGACCATATAAACAATCCCAGTAAATGCTCAGGTATCAAAAAAACTTGAAATGCTGTGTCATGGCTGTATGCCTCCTAAATGTGTGCCCAATTTAGGAAATATCCTCAAAGTGATCCTTTGATCCTTTGTTCATGCGAGGTGACAATGACTTTGACCTTTGACCGCCAAAACCTTTTCAGTTCATCCTCGAGTCCAAGTGGACATTTTTTGTAAATTTGCTTTCAATGCTTTCTGGATATGCCAAGCTTATTTGAAGGGTCAGTGACTTTTAACTACCAACATATTCTCAGTTCATCCATCAGTCCCAGTGGATGTTTATTACTATATTCGCTCAAGGCATTCCTGAGCTATTGTGTTTATGAAGGGTTAAAGTGGCTGTGACATTTTACCACCAAAACGTTCCAACTTCATCCCTGAGTCTCACTGGAGATGTGTGGCAAATTTGGAGGAATTACCTTAAGACTTCAGAGCGATATCGGACGTATGTGAGGTGAAAGTGACCTTGGCCTTTGACAACCACAATCTTTTCACTTCATCCTTTAGTCCCAGTGGATGTTTATGGAAAGTTTTGAGGAGGTTTCTCAAAGCATTGCAGAGATATAGCATTAAAAGTGCTGCTGGTGCATGCCTGTCACCGGCCTGTAGGCTTAAAAATTGTTTGTAATCAGATGAATGATGAGGAGGATAATTTAACAGCCATGTGGGAATTTAAACAGAGAAAACAGTTGCTGAGTTAGAGAACTACAACCATATTACAGATAAATCTAAATCAGTGGACAGGAAGTCCGTTTGCATGTGAAATCATCACTTGGTTGTTGGACAGTAGCTTCAGAGTTTCCACTCCAGCACTGAACAGGTGCAGTCTAGTTTGTGTGGGAGAGGAATGTGCAGATGTATCTGTGTGTATCCTACAGTATCAACAAACACGCATGTAGACGTGATGTCTCCAGAAGGGAGGATGCTTGACTAACAGGCGCAGAAAGGAGTGTGAATTAGACGTAATTTGTCATAGCACCTGAGGAGACGGGGGGGGGGGGGGGGGGGGCTTTTTTTTTGCAAGATGATGTTGTGGCAAAATATGAGTCAACTAGTCAGACGTTCCTCTTTTTGTGTTGGGGTTTTTTTTTTTTTTTTTTGGCCCCTCAGGCCATTGATCTGCCAAAGCACAGCAGTCTCAAAGAGGTGAGCAAGCAGGCCATGACGACAGTCTGAACATAGGAATCCCAATTCACTCTTATTTCCTCCAAATATGGGCTTGATATTTAAAGTCTGATAAGACATATTTAAACAGTTTTTAAGGTTGGTTTTACTTTAAAGGTATTTGGGAACTTTTTCCAGTGCGATGTAGTGGGAGTTTTTTGGATAATCTGCTTGCTTGGCGGAGGATCTGAGGACAGTAACTTTGAAAGCCAGGTCAGTGGGGATCACCAAAGACAGTTCAAAGACACCCCCCTGTTCCAATGGTCTGCAGGAGGTAATACAGAAAATGGGTTATAAACAGTGGTGGGGGGCAATGAACCCAAACACAGAACGAGACGGCAGGAATACACACACACACACCAAAATGTTTATTATTAAAGAATCTGTCTCTTCACACTCGAGTCAACATGTGAATTTCCTGCTCAACTTTGGTTCACGTTCCTCCGCAGCAAGAGCAGGTATCAACCAGAGGCTTTCTGATCACTTAGCAGGCTTACTGACACATCCACTTCATGGGGATACACTCAACAAGCGATTGGCACGTCATCAAGAAATGCGATTTTTTGAATTACAGTAAGTCTTGTCATCACGCTTCTCATGTGGCACCAGCTAAGCCACCTACTTGGATTCAAATCAACCAGAGAGAGACAGGGGGGAATTTCGGGCGCCCTCCTGTTATTTGAGGATACAGAGATTTATTTAGACAAAGCTCTTATAGTGTCAGACTGAATACTTATTAGCCGGGAATAGAAAATTCAAAATGGGAATACTGGCCTTCACTTTAGCCACAGAGGTATAATTTGTTCATTTCAGCAGTATTTCTAGCTCTTTTTTTCAGTGGTCCAAGCTTAAACTACTGGTAGAAGTCTGTTGATGCTGGTCAAACCTCTGTTTATATGCACTTCTGAGAAACACAAGCCAGTTTTGTTGAAACACGGGAAATGACCGCAAAAACGACCATGACCTTTCAACTCTGAATTATGGCTCGTCATTTCACCGTCAGCGATACTCACGTGATGTATAGAAAGCCAATGTTTTGGCTTGGTCGAAGCTTAATACTTCACCCCCAAAAGTATTTTACCTTTCAAGTACTCACAAAGAATTTTTTTCCCATCCCTTCCCATCTAAATTTTTTTGTGGCTTCAGAATTGCAACAAGAACCAGCCATGTGTATTTAGCAGGAAGCTAATGGCCGTCGATGGCTAACAACAGCCACGGCAACAAAACAACAACCGAACTGCCCAAAAATGTTCGCTGACAAACGGATCATTTATGTAATTCACATCCTCTTCATGCAGCCGTATGCTCGGTTATCCACAAAATCCAGAAAAAGGATCCTGATAGACTTACGTTGGCAATGTTTCCATGATGCCGCCATGTAATTTTAATACATTACAAACCAGTACTATGTAATATGGTGTTTGGAGATTGTGGCCACTTCTGTGAGATCGTCCTTGAGAAACATGATCTTCTTCCTCATGGTCGTGGGTTTCCTGTGGATCAGGGCTGATGGGGGGGTGGTTACTGAAAAACAAATACTGATAGTAGACAGTAGTATGGTTGTTGAAAATAGTTCAAATCAAATATTGCATACTTTGCTGTGATAAATCATAACCAAATACATTTTTCTCCATATTTAAGCTTGTCATAATATACAGTGTTAAATGCTCTTGTGGACCCACAGACCTGATTTTTTTTTAAATTTGCTTATTTTAGATTAACCACAGAGGGCTCAGAAGGGTTGAGCTTGTTACAGATGTGTGTTGCGAGCTAAAAATAAACCCTTGTGTGCCGTATCTCTGGATACGCTTCCCCATATTCCCACAGTTAAGCACATGCTCACCTAACAGCGCTGACCATATACAATCATCGGTCAGGTTTCCATTCAGCCACGCTGGAGTCAAACACACCATTCACGCCGCTGCTTGCAATTACACCGCTCACGTCTCCATCAGTGTATATCAAAGTATCACCTATAAAATGGCTTTTTGCAGAGAAAAAAAAAGATGTGTGATGTAGCAAATCACAACTCTGTCTATGGAAAGAGGCATCATGGCTGAAAGAGGCGAGTATGAAAAACACCTACAGCCTCCCCAACTAAAGACATCCCTCAAGACGCCTCTGTGGTTTCCACAGGTGGATGACCAAGGCGACTTTTTCCTCTTCTACGCTGTTTATAACAGCTATGGGGTAATGTTACCTGTACTGCCATCTTTTGACGAAAATATTTATTGCATAATCCAGTTTATTCACCCAAAACCAGTTGATGGAAACACATCAAATTAGCATTCAATAGAAAGTCAACACAATCAATTCACTGCATTTCGAGACGAGCAAAGTGATTCTTAAAATTTTTGTTTTTGTGCGCTGTAGTGGGAGTTGTGGCTAATCTGCTTGCTTGGCGGAGAATCTTAGGGCAGGAACTTTGAACTTTTTAGTTTTTGAATTGTTTTCTGTCTACTTCAGTTAAATGCAGAGGTAGTGAACCTTTGAACAGAGGTAACGACACTTGAACAACCATCATGGTGGCAAAGTTTCTCCTCAGATCAGGAATGAGTTAAAATCAAAAATGAGAATTGCTCTGTCTAGACATCTAATCAATCAGTACAAGTTTATATAAAAGGCAGAAGTCATGGTCAAAATAAAATAGAATATATTTAATATGATTGCAGTTAATCAGAATCATCCTGTATATGAGGCTATTTAGGTGCAAAATGAAACTCAGCATTTTGTGTTACACTCTTTTCTCCTCTGTGCAACAGTGTGAGACAAGAGTCTCACACTCACACTTGAAGACATCCCAGCTCATCACAATCAGCAAAGGAGCGACCTCAGCCTGCCATGGAGTGAGGGGGAGTAGCAGCACAAGGCGGAGGGAGGAGGAGGAGGAGAGGAATGTTAGATGGAGTGGGGCAGTTCAGTAGTCATGCTTACTTTACTCTGTAGGTTAATTACCATACTGACAGACTGATTACTGAGAGTGACAGAGGAGGGGGGTCTGGCAGCAGCTCCCAGCTGTCCCTCTTAACCCTCAAACAGCGCACCCGTGTGTGTGTGTGTGTGTGTGTGTGTGTGTGTGTGTGTGTGTGTGTCTGTGCACAAGTGAGAGAAATATGACTGCGCTTTGAGTTCGCAATTGTTGTAAAAATACTGTATGAGTGTATAATAAGTGGTTGGAAAAGAAAAACCAAACCGCAATGAATGGGAATCATTGCTCAGTTGACTGCTAAATTTGTCTCTCTCCATGATGAAACGTGTTTGTGTGTGTGTGTGTGTGTGTGTGTGTGTGTGTGTGTGTGTGTGTGTGTGTGTGTGTGTGTGTGTAAGTGTTGAACACCTGGAGCTTGAATAGAGTGTTTAGGATGTCTGTATCTGTATACTTTTCAGTTCAAGGGTCGCTGCAGAGGTCCTTCATGTCACCACAGCTGGAAAACAAACACATCACAACAATTTTCCTGTCAGGCGGCTCTGGCTCTGGTCACCTGATTGTGTTGGTTGTCATGACAGGGTGTGTGGCAGATACACACTCTGTTTCTTTTATATGTGTCGTCATGCGTTTTCATGTATGGATTGAATCAAAGAACTCACCTGACCTCACAGGCTAGATCCCACACACATTTGCGTGTGCCTACTCGAGTTTAAACACAGCTGTTTTATATTTAGGATTCAAGCCGTATGTTGGGGGACAAACAGACACACACACGTAAGTGTCTGGCCACTGTAAGACGTCCCAGACGGTTGGTGACTGTCAAAGTGTGTGTATGGAGGTGTTCATTAACATAAAATAAGTGGGGAAAATGATACGTCTGCAGCTCCAGTGTGTTCTGTCTGACTCGCGGCGTGCTAACATGTGGGTCCGCTCCCCTCCGCAACCTCGCTGACCTCATCATTCGACATTACAGATCTTCGGGGCAGCGAGGCGAAGGATGAGCCAAGAGATGAAGAAGGAAGTGAGAGAAAAAAGGGGCCTGTCTAAGTAGCTTAAGTGTTTCTTTTTTTTTTTTTTTGTCTTCATCTGTTGGGGATCAAAGTAGGCTTCTGCTAAAAGAGCTTTCTCTCTCATACGGGGGGGATTAGCAGGAAACAAACGCAGCTCTGACCGGGCCTCACTATCTCCCTCTGAAGAGAGGAGGAGGGGCCCGGTCTCATGCCAGCAAAGGTGGGTAGCTAAATGACACCTCTTTTGGAAAATATCCTCAAGTATTTATCATGACAGCCCACACACAATCGCACACACAAACCATCCTTTTGATGCTGGGATGGGACGGTATGCTGGGGGAAGCCTTTGTTCAAGCCCAGGACAGATTAGACAGAGCACACAGTGACTTGATGTAATTGTCAGCACACTAAAACAATTCAGCAATCCCCCTTTGCTATTTTAAATCCATTGCATTGATACTTTTTATTATGATACAGACCTGAGACGTGCTGGCGCTGTCTTCCTGCCCATATTGGGGCATCCTACTTGATATCAAACTAAAATAGAGTTGAGCAGCTGTCTGTCCCACCTGGCAGCACCCTTCCCACGCAGGTGACTCCTCCATCAACACACACTGTAACACAGCACGGCTTCGGTACAGTGTGCATGTGCTCTCTCTCGCGCGCGCATGTGTGTGTGCAGTGTGTACCATGAAGCATGAGGGACTGATGCATGCCAGAGGTAGTTCTCATTAATAGGGCTGTTGAGGCACTGTGACATTTCTGCGCCCTGTGCCTCTTGACACGATGTATCTGCCAAAGCCTACATGGTCACACAGTCCTAACCTTGTCTGACTGACCGTGGAAAACATGCCTTCACGCTGACAATCATCATAATAGATGCTGCGGATCAGTCGCCAAAATATGTGTCATGGGACTAGCACTGCAGGGTAATGCCAAGTGCCAAGAGGACCACATGTTTATGCATTAACGGCAACAAAAGGTGGTCGAGGGTGGACGGCGTCTGGTAGTGAACGTTGTGAAAGTCTGCAGGACATGAAGCAGGCGTCCGCACAAATAAACCAACTGTATAGATAATCACACGGGAACATACAGCAGAACTGGGTCATTAGATCCTATCAGCATGGGCCGACTGTCTGGGACACTTCAAAATGTATCACATTATTGTCCAAACAGAATAAGTACACATACTGAATTCCAATCTGTTTCACGACCGCTCCGATTCTATTCAGTTGTCGCACTACACTAATTAGTGCATAATTCATTTGATAAATACTAATAAACATCAAGGGATATTTCAGATTTATTGAGGAGGGATTGAGTGAGGTAGTCACATGTAGTGCAGGCTGTAAGCTCAGTAGTACTCTCTCTACAGTAAGAGATACTTTCTTGAACAAATAAACTCCCACTTAAAAAAAAGCAATATTCTTTTACACATAAACTACATCTGTAACATCTTTGCTGCTTTATTCGTAGGAAAGAGCTGCTTGGTTTAAGACTGGACTCAAGTGATCAGTCAAAAAAGGAAGTCGGTTTTTAAAAAAAAGCAAGAGAGAAACGTGATGTCAGAATTAAGAACAGGAACACTAAAGGAGAAAAGAAGAACAGTTAAAAGTAATTCATTCGTTCAATCTTTATTTAACCTCAAAAGTCAGAAGAAAGCAAGCTTTCATTTACAAGGGGTATTAACATCACACTAAAAAATGCCACAAATAATAGTCATAATAATAATGATACAGAGTGTAATATGTAGATGAGGGAAAAAACACAAATATAAGAACATTTAGGATTTCAAATTAATGTTAGAAGTAGCTGAAGATGTGATCGAATTATTGGTGATCTGCTGAACACCGGAAAGTTGGTTCTGTTCTGATACCAGAATCTGATCTGTTAGGGTTTAATAATAGTAGAAGAAAAATAAAGAGAAGAGCTTAACAAGAAAATCACACTCGGGTTAAAAAAAAACCCCAAAACTTAAGTTGAAAAAGTATGACATATTACATCAGCGCAGTATTCCAAGTGGGGGCTGTACTAATATTATGAGTCGTATCAATCTTACCTCTCTGCAAGAACGTGAATATGCATGTTTCTGTCAAATTTCAAAGTATGAATTTAACAGGGTTAAACAAATTCTAGAGGGAAATAGGATGAAAAAGAAGAAGAAGAAAGAGAGAGACTAAAGAAAACAGCCAGTGCAAAAAATGAAAAAATAAAATAAAATAACTGGCAGACCTACTAAGATGGTTTTTATGGAATACGTTCAAAAGCAGTGAGCTGTCAGATCTGTGCTTTGGGGAGTGATAAAGAGTCATGGTTTTAAATCAAATTCAGCCTGAAATCAATCTAACTGCAAAAATCAAACCACATTTGAGCAAACAAACCACAGATTGATGGCAGGCCAAAAAAAAAAAAAAAAAAAAGTGGTACGTGCACACATACACACTCACACACACTCAACTCCGACCATAATATATTGTTATGGGTTTACCGCTTGTAGTCGGATCAACACACATTTTTCCTGACGTGACAAGCAGTGAGGCTGACATGTTCAGAGCTGTTTCACTTTTATACACAAACAACGTCCCACTGTCATCACTCCATCCCTCAAATACCAAAACGGGCCCCCTTAAGAGTCTGGGCTCAATGTTGGGCCTCTCGTCAGGCCCCAGGATTTCTGCAGGAGAGCAGGAAGGAACTCTCATTCAGATGTTTGTCCTCTCCATGTTTTCTATGACCAGGAGACATATGTAAATATATGCTCGTAGATGGACTTTTCTTTTGCTGAGTTACTCAGATTCCCACAGGCAGTTGCCCCTCGTTGAAAAGCGCCCCCAGGGGGACGATAGCCACGTCCCCCTGCGTGTGTTGTGACATTAGGATTATGTTACATTTCACCGACAGAGCGACACACACTCCCTGATTGTGTTTTACAACAGGTTGTCAGTCTCTCTGTAAAGCCGTGTCAGTGCGTTAGCGGGAGTTTTTCTCACAGGTTATCACTCTCACAGCTGTTCGGTCTTGTTCTCCGGCTGTAATTTAAGCTACTCTTCAATGATAATGGATTTAACAGGTTCCCTTTAACAGTACCCTGACCAGATGTGCTCAGCAGCCTCGGGATAGGCCGCTAAGTGTCACATCTTCATTTCATCCACGGTGGTCTTCCATTTGGAGGCTCTCCTGGAGGTCCTCGCCACGCCTCTTAATTAACTTTCCCGTCATATACCTCACCTGACAGTTGGGATCCCTCCCTGTGTACTGTCTCATGCCTCACCTGATCCTCCTCTACCTCACCCGGCGGGAAAACTAACCTCAAGTTTGGAAAAACTCAACAGCACGCACGGATGTGCTGATAATCTTGTTTTCAAATACCTGAGATTCCTCAATTCCTCAACAAGAACACCCTCTTTGCAGCTAAAATCAATTACTCCAGGACTCCTGCATGTCAGTAATCCAGTTTAGTTCCAGCAGCTACTGTATGTTCAAGCTGATGCTACCTGTTGTCAAGGAAAGCTAATTAATTATTCTTGTAAAATTGTGATTTAAAGGTTTGGATTTTACATGTGGGACTCCTCCTTGGGTGGATGCTGTGGACGCTCCTCCTTTGTTTTTCTGAACAGATAAAACTTTACTTAGCTTGCATCGGCTGACGATAGGCAAATGTTTCCCTCCATTACACATGGCAGCGGAGCATTTTTCCAGCCTTCCTGCTACACCCAGCTGTCTCCTCACTCTCGGTTGAGACACAAGATCATCTAACATTCAAGGAAATTAGAGAATTAACTTAATTTCCCTAACATATCAACTTAAGAATATAACCAATAGCTACAAGTTAATGGAATTATTTGGGGGGCAGGGGCAGATTCACACAAGAGGCATGGATGAAGGAGTCTTTTCAACCTCTGTATCAAGTTATATTTTCCCACAAGTATTTGCATAATTGCTCCAATGTGTCGCTGCTTGCAACACCATCAGTGATTTATTTGAATGATTCATTGGATTACAGACTAAAAACACCAAAAAGAAAACACATTTGGAAGAAGAGATAACGGGTGATGCAGCCATGATGACTCTTGATTTTCAGTGGAAGACATTTATCTGATATTGATTCAGATCATTTGTTTCATGAGCCCAGTGAGCTCTGCAGGTGTATCCTGTCACTCTGGAACCACCCTTAACACCAGTCAAGACTTTGTGTCTACCAAAACCTTTTCCCCTGAAACTAGCATATTTTTGTAACTTTTGGCAATGGGAGCCCTGGCATTTTTCTGTCACACCGCGAAAAGGTGTTTAATGGTTAGCTTTTTTTTCTGGTCACTAAGACTACTTGCTTCATGCTCGTCTTTGGACAAGAATGATGTGCTTGTCAGGGCAGCCATCCCATCCCATTGGAGGGGGAGGGAGGAGTGCTAACTAACAGCATGGAAGGGTGCTAAAACCAGACGATTGTAGTGGCCAAGATGTTTCCTCACCCATCAAATCTCATAAACCACACACATCGACAGGTCTGTCCTCTCTCCCTGTGTGGCTCAGCCTTCAGCCAGAACAAGGACCAGAGGAAGTATTCTACCTTTTGATGACATTTTTACTTCCGTGGTTATTAAATATCATGGCAACTAAAGTGCTGAAAAAACACTCCCAAGCACTCCCAGCTGGGCACTTTAGAATGGAAAAGAAAACCAAACAAAGAAAGGAAAAAAATGGAAACAGACCCTTAACAGCAAAAACACACTGTTAGCAACTGGCTAACGAACGCCATCAAATGCACTCAGAAGCTATGGAGCTTGTTATTTCCTTGCAGTTGCGCAAAGACCTAAAACTGAGCTCAAGTTTTCGGTTGGTTAGCAAGTTTTACATTTTACAACTTGTTACAGCTGCCCCCAAGTGGCCAGTTAGTGCCCATTTAATGGTGGGAATTATTTGACAAATTGACAGCTACCCCTGAAATATGATCACCATGTGAAGTTATGGTAACTTTGGAACTTGAAGTGACATATTCTGCAGATTTATATATCTTCCTGTATGAACCAGGCTGTTACAGCATTTCTTTAACGTTTCCCAGATGTGCCAGGAACAAGAAGGTGGGTGAAGTAGGGGCAGCAACATGATGGAAAAGTGGCGCTGAGGAGGAAGATTTAGATGAGCAGAGGGAGAAGGAGACTACAGAGGGGTAGGACAGGAGGGGGAAGAGGCTGTCACTGCCTTCAGGGGTGAGGTAGGGGGGCCAGAGGTGAGAGAGATGGGGGTCTCTACTGTCTGGGTGGTGGGACCACAGGGAGTGACAGCAATATTAAGGCTAGCATCTGACAGGAAATAAATACAGTGCTGGCAGAACTGCCAAGAGGCAGCTAAATACTGTTGAAAATGACTAATATATGGGTTAGGAAAACTCTTCCGCAGAATTCATGACCTTAAGATTGAAAGTAAATGATTAATGACTTCCAGGAAGCACTCTAAAAATACTTTTATACATACTAAAGCTCTTTCAGGAGAATTCTTTCATTTATTTCCAAACTGTTGACTCAATAAATGTAATTTGTTGTGGAAGCAAATTACATTTTTTTTGTTGGGTGTTTATAAAAATAACAATGGTTTCTTCCGCTCTTGTTTGTTGGGATGTGGGTTGCGTTCCCGTCTTGTTATGTCTGGATTTATTGCGATATGTTGATGAACGGCTGGAGCATGCAGGAAGACAACTGGACACCTCAGTAGCTCAAGGGCCATCCATCCTCCCTTGTCATTTGGTTGGAAGATATTTGAGAAGAAAAGAATGAATGGCATGAAGAACACAAAGGGAGAGGAGAGCTTTGACTTTGAAGCATCTGACTCATATATGTCATTGTCAAGAATTTGCAGCCGGCTCTGGACGCCACAGCGATACACACCAACCGCTGAAAAACTGAAGAGCACAGCTTCTGACACAGTCAACAAACAACATGAAAGACCATTTTCCCTATCTGGCTGAAGACTATATGTAATCCTTCTTACTCTGACTTGGTTTCCAATGTCACGCTTGGTAAAGTCAGTGGAAAAGCAGCATAATTGCAAAAAAAGGAAGAGGAAATGGTAAATTAGCGTCTAACAGGGCAAATGAAACATTAGCCAGCTATGTTTGCAATTTAACTGGCTTCTATGTCTGGACACAAAAATTGAGGAGTCTTCATAGCTGCAGGCTGCATAGATGTGTTTCCTTGATGTGGCTTCGATGTCTCCGAATGACTCCGTGATAATGAAAGCAAATGACTGTGCTAATGCTTCCTGGCCAGGAGATCAGGATATCACTCATTCAATTTGTAATGCTTCCTGACTACTAAATACTCATAACACAAGCCCTCCCGGAGCAAATGGAAAGGCTGATCCAAAAGAAAAAAAACAAGGTGTGAGTTTTAAGCGGTTTAATTGTGTTTTGGAGAAGTGAGGAAGCATTTATTGAACTGAAACATTCTTTATTTTGTAGTTTGGATGGATATCTGTTGGAATAAAGGACACCGCATACCAGCGGATGTGCAGGTTTTAAAACCTGGATGGAAGTAAACAGGGAGTCGCTCTTCTGTTTCCTGTTTTGTTTTTTTTGTTGTTTTTTTTTACTGCTGTTCAACACCATGAACACATTAGTGAACAACCTGTAAAGTAAAAAGCAGCATGGAGGGAGGAAATGCTTTTTCTATAGTCACTTTTTTTTTTTGAACAAAAATCTAAATCTCTTGCTCCAGTTTGTTTGTCAAACTCAACTGAATGATTTTAGAGCGATCACTGAATACAGACAGGCTGAATTTGTGTCTGATATGACATGAAGTTACGGAAGTGACCGGATAAGGTCACAAGCTTTTACTCCGTGTTTCCTGTCGATAGCGGAGCCCTGACGGTTCATCGTATATGGGTCGCGGGATGTTAGCGTATTTTTTGTTTGTTTTTTTTTGTTTTTTTGGCCAGTTTAAAAAAAAAATGGATTTAATTTATAACTAGTTTATATCTCATTACCATTTAATTTGTTACATTTGCATTGTAGTATTTGTGTATATCAAGCTGTATACATATCGTCACCCTCTTAAAATAATTGCCTAAGTCATTTTTTTCCAAAAATGATTTTTTTTGCCTAAATCATCCCCTCATGATGCTGGCCACCTCTGGTAAAATTGTCTACATCCTCAGTTAAACAGATCATGCCATTCTACCCCTTTAGTATAATTGCCTATGTCAAGAGTGTGACTTGGGGAGTTTTATTTTGCCGAAGTCAAAAGACAATGTGACTTGGGCAATTTTACAAGTGTTTCAAGATGGCAGCTGATTCAAGAAGAAGAAACTTCTACACAGTTGCTGACATTTTTTCCATGATTCAGGGCTCCTCTGATATTGGTAAGTGAAGATGTTTACGATAATATATGCAAAGCTATAAATATTGAATAATATTTCATCTTTTAGTCAGTCTTTTTAGTTAAAATTTCAGTTTAGGAATTTAGCTAGGCAAGAAGTTTTTCTAGGGCAGTTGGTTATCTACAATCTAGAAAAACTCACAAAGGACCCTCTTTACTTTTGTGCTTTTAACTCATGAAAATTTCAGTTAAACATAATATGAGTAATCATAACATGATTTGTCTGGTATTATAGTATGCACCTTGCAAAGCATTTTGGGAATCCTAGATGTAGCTTAATACGATTGACCACAAGGCAATTCATGTTTCTCAGAATGATCACACATTTTTGAAGGGTTTCAGTTTGTTTTTTTTTCCATTTTGGTAGGAGATTCACTTGACAATGATGACACCAGTCTGTCCTCATCTACTGAGGATGACAATGAGACTGTCAATAAAGAGATTATGCAGCCTGTTGATAATGATGCAGCATCAGCTCCCATAGATGTTAAATATGACAAGCAGACACATCCACACCATGAAGACGAGATATGAAATGATGATGATGATGATGATGATGAGGATGGGGATGATGTCATTCAAGATCCGGACTACACCCCAACCTGTGATGAGTCCTCTGCCCCTGAAAATGAAGACAACCTAACTATGGTGGCAGCAACTTTAGAACAGCAGCATGAAGATGAGGATGTTGTTTTAAACAATGCAGGCAAAAAGAAAAGAAAAGAAATAATAGGGTCTTCGCCTGAAGTACCTTCAGGCTCAAGCCCTAATAAGCGCCTTAGTCTAAGAACATGGAAGCAAAATGAATCCAAGCAAAAACATCTCAAAGGAATGTCTTACAAGAGCAAAGGTGGTAAAGAAATAAGTACAAAGGCTATGGGTCCTCCCTGCAAGTCCAAGTTCTGTCAGCGAGTCTCAACTCGAGACTGCCAAGTCCTTACAGAAGAGCAGCGGCAGTGGGTATTTGACAAGATTTGGGCAATGAACACCTGGGAAGAACGTCGGTTATATGCCACCACTTTGGTCACCATGGTTAACATAAAGCAAAAAAAGGTTGCTGAGGGATCCCGACGCAATTCATCATTGTCCTACCAACTGAAGCTTGAAGATGGAACAAGTGTTAAAGTGTGCAAGGCACTTTTTTCTTCTACACTTGGTCTCCCTGAAAGAACCATTACAAAATGGCTGAACGACCTCGTCGACCCTGAAAAACAAGCAGCGACGTCGTCTAAATCTGGACCTATGAGTGGCAAGCAGACAAAGGTTGAACCTGATGTCAAGGATTTCATTAAGAACTGATTGAGGGACCTGCCCAGTGTTGATTCACACTGCTGCAGAAGCACAGCTACCTACAAAGACAAGAAGTTCCTTTACCCAGGCACAACCATCTCCCAACTACATCGTGAATATCAACAGGCAGCTACAACTGCTGGAGTGAGGGCTGTTGGGAGTCCAATATTTTTTTTATTATTACCAGGTGAAAGTGCTCAAGCACGATGAGTTCCTGAAACTGAATGGATCTTACTTCTTTCGCATCAGACCAGGCAAAAAAGCTGGAGACCCGACTGCATGACTTGCGGGCTCTTCAGTTTAGCAGTGACGGCAAGGTCCATTTCAAACTGTCCTTCTCAGAAGCCTCTGTGTGGGAAGAACTGCCACAAAGAGTACAGGTGCCAAATGGGCCAATGGCATGGATACGATTGTTTCCATGTGCACTGCCAATCACGGAGAGAAAGTTCCAGGACCTCCAGTCAATGAAACCCATCATGCCTGTTGAGTGTCATCACTTCTTTGACAATTTGCCACACTAATAGGCATCAGTCAAGAACCCAGCAAAGAAGAGCTGGAAGGAGAAGTGGAGAAATGCACATGTCTCCTCAGCATTATGTTTAGTTAGTTTGTTAGTTAGGCTTTATACCTGACAGAGTAGAAGGTTTAAAATTGCCTGAGTCACAAAGGCATGTTCGAAAATTTGCCTTAGTCATTTAATTCTCTCATGTTGCATGTTTGACTGACCTTGTTGTTTGTATGTCAATGTGCATCTGTTGTTATAACTGTTTTGATTAACACTGTTAGTAAGTATCATATATTCAACCAATGGTTCAGTTTTTTGTGTTTCCTGAACCCTTTGAGTACCATAAAGGTAGAAAAGCACGACATAATTGAGGGTCCATTTTCAGCAGAGTTTGGGAGGAAGAATTTGGTATGATAAAGAAACTAATTATGGTATTTTTTTTAAAGTAACAGGAACCTACAAGGCAGCAAAATTTGTTTCTGTCACCCAGTTTTCACTCCCTTACTCTGCTGTATCAACATCGAGTAGGAGATTATACTGTTGTGTATTTTGTAAAGACTGATGTGGAAAAGTTACACAAGGTTCCAGGAAATTGCCTCTTAATTTCATCCTATAATGCCGTCTGTATTCCGAGTCATGACTGGGGGGGAAAAAAAAAAAAGCAACCGCTTGTAGCAAGAAATGTGAAAGTTGCATCAACAGGATGAATTCTGTGCTCCTTTGTTTCAACTTGTTACGTTTGCTGATTAACACCAGTGGCAAAGTACCTCTCCATCAGGTGAGATTAAATTTAGAAGTCTAATAAATGCTGCCACTCTAATTACAGGGAATAACTAGAATAGTAGGATTCATCCTCATGAGAGCGTGAATATCTGCTATATGGTGGCAATCCATCCAGACATTCCAGCCAAGTGGAACCGTGGTGTCTATATTGCCGATGTAAATGAAGATACACAATACAACCTCAGCTAAACATTTAATGTGCTTCGGGGAAAGTTTATGATTTAAAGAGAAGTACTCACAGCTGCGTGTTCAACAGGCATGACGTTTCAGTAACATCTGCGAAAAAATTTTTTTTTCCTCTTCTTCTGTATGTCTCAGTGAGCATGCTATGCAAACTGGTTTTAACAAAAAAACACACACACACCACAAACGACTTCAACAGCCAAAGGGAGCACGTGTCTACTCTTCATTATCTTTAGCGATCTCAAAAATCAATATTATTATTATTTTTTTTCTTAATGTGGCCACGTTGTTGCTATGAAAAAGAGGTAATTTAATTTCCAGCAGGGCCCCAGTCTAGAGACGTAGCTTGGAGCAGATCCACCAGGATCCCCTACCGGGATGTTAAAATCACAGACCGACAAAAGTTTTCTGCCGGGAGGGCCGCATGACTTGTTAAAAAAAAAAAAAAAGCATTTACGTCTTTATAGTACCTGTAAAGGTTGACAAAGATAATTCCACCTCCATGTTTGAGACACATATGGGCTCTTAGGTCCTTCTAAACTTTTACTATGTCCCAAACCTATTTAATATGGACACATAAACATTCATAATAAGTCAGTGGGGACATGCGTTATTGTGGTTTTCATTATCCTTCAGTTCACTGCTGGGATTCAGCCATATCTCCAGAATGAGGTAAGACAGTTATACCCCAGTGTGGGACAAAAGATAGTTGTAGTCCTTTTGAATAGATGCTATAAACATATTACTAGGATTTAGGCAATTGTAAAACTCCAGACTGATAAAATAAGCTGTACTTGCTCACGCGTGAAGAAACCTCTTTGAAGAAAATACAAATATGGCAAAGAAATACTACTTTCTAAAGGCCGACCTCCTGGGGATTTTTGGTTTGATTGGTCATCAGTGTGATTGCAATCTGGCAAAAGTCCCAGGAAATGTTTGGGGACCAGATTCATATACTGTATATGGTGGGGTTAGAGGTTGTCTGTGTCTTGTTCAACAGAATTAACGCTCAAATGGACAGATTTGTGTTGAATTCTCAGCAGAAAAGTACAGAAACAGATAAAGACATTGAACACATCCTGTCAGATATTGCAGTGGGACTGAATAAAAGCAAAAACAGAGCAACCGAAGCAGATGTTTCACATCTGGACTCATATCCCTCAACTTTGCTCAAAGCAGGAGGACATTTAAAAGTGTTATTAATTTATGGACCGGTATGACAATTCCTGACTCAAAGGGCTTCATAGGAAGATATCAGATATTAAAGCGGGGTCAAATTGTTCGTGACTACAAACAAAACAATAAAAATCACAATCAACTCAATCTATTTCGGATTATTTACAATCTTTTATTAAAATTTTTAAATACAAAGTACAATCTTGGAAGAGTTAATTCCCCCTTGATCATTTTCCTAATTATGAAATACAAATGTTTAGCACTGGTTGCCTTCCAAAGACAACACAAAGGAACTTGAACATAAAAGGAAATCAAACTACCGGGGGAATTTAAAGATATATGATCCAGAGTAAGCTGAAAAGGTTAAAATAAATAAATAAATTTGAACTGGAGGATTGTTCACAAGCTTGATGACCTTTTGACCTTACCATGGGTTCTGGAGCCAGCCTAGTTTAGCAGATGTTAGGAGCCCTTTGAACAGTAACTTATGTACTCCTGGCTATGTTAATGCCTTGAAAACCATTTTGAGATCAGTTCTAAAAGAAATGGCTAACGCTGTTGTGACTGCCGTGACGTGATGCGAATGGTCTTCATCAGAGGTCTGGCAGGAGTGTTCTGGTCTGCATCTGAGCCTCTGAGGCAGGTAAAACAGACGTTACAGTAGTCCAGACATTAGGGAACCAAAACATTCATAACTTTCTCGGTGTTGTTTTTATTGCCATAGTGTTGTAAATGTGTCTGAGTCTGTGAAAACATGATTTCACCTGACAAACTGGATTTGCACAGCTCACCTTGAATCGGGCTGAATTTCAGCATGAGGCAAGAGCACCAGTCCCTGCCCGATGACCTGCTCCAGATGAATTTCAGGCATGAGAACTTGTGGTCCACTGTTGCCCTGCGGTGGAAGCAGAGCCAGAAGACAATTCCCATGAACGCCTATTTGATGTTTCTTCCTCCACCAATCATGACAGACATCAACAAGAGAACCTAGGAAAGTCTTCTTAAACTTCGAAATCTTCTTTGACTTCAGTGACTTCCTCTGAGCGCCTTTTAAAGGCAGCTGTCAGTATTTTAAAATGGTCCACAGTTGCTTATAACCGTTAGCTTGGACCGTTAGCTTTGGCTCTGTATCACAAACGATACACCGGTGTTATGAGTTGGGATTAAATAACATCACTAAAGTCATATAGTGTATTCCCAGCTTTGATTAAAACATAGTGGTACTAATTTTGAACTGATGGAACATTAAGCAAGTTGACAGTCAAAGGAAAAAGTCGTGTGTTCAGAAATGTTTGGCCTCTTTTAAAAAAGAAAACTTTTGGAACAATAAAACAACTTTTCATACATGCTGAAGTATAAGCGAGGAGTTTAACAGCCCCAAACGTTTGCAGTAAATCCCACCAAAGTTACAGTAGAGACTTAACTTACTCGTTGCAAATATTTTGACAGTATATGAGTTTAATGATGTTGGGCTATCAAATTACTAGTGGCATGCAAACTTTATACCCCCTGTCAGTGAACGCTGCGGTGCCTCGGGCTAAACAGATATTACTTCAGGGAAAAGAATCTCATTCAGCAGGCAGGTAATACTGTCTGTGTCCTCAGAGACTCCTGTCTGCGATCTGGATTTGAACAACGGTGTTCACAGCCCAAAGCAAAAAAAAAAAGAGTTTGACATGATTTTCTGGATGATGATAAAGGTATGTCTTCCTTGTTAGCTTGGACTATTGTGTTCTAGATAGATCTGTTTTGCATTACTTTGCCTCCCAAGGTTTTACCCTGCATCTCCTTCAACATGCAGCTCCAATAATCAGAGCCACATTTCTGCTGCAGGGTGGGAGCACTTTTGGACTCGGACATATGAAAACCGGGTATGACCATACTGTAAAATGAAGGTGGACAATTGGTCAATAGAGCACATGCAATAAGTGAGCACTCCAAACTTTTCCAGCCTTGGATCAGGTAAATCATACATATGTAATTGAACAATTTAACCTCATATTTTTGCCAAGAATTGTAGAAAATAGACTCGTTATTTGAAGGTCTGCAAGGACTTAGAAAATCAAAGCTCTTATGCTCACACAGCTACAAATAACAAGTTTGGAGTCACTGGTGATGACTGCCATTAGAGGCATTGCTTTTGTGCAGCTTTCATCCAATTTTTGGCTCTGCATGGAGCAGAGACACAAGTTCTTTTTGAACTTTCAAAGAGATCTTCCTCAGATCAAATATCTGCAGATTTCCTGAGGATCAGTAAATAGATGAGCTCCAGTAGTGATTGAGTCGTACAGAGCACTTACACAAACAACAGATAGATCCCCCTAACATCTAACAGGTGGAGTGGTCAGAGCGCTGCTCCATCAGAGTCCTGCAAAACACACTGTACTTCTGCTAGTTAAACTGCCTGAAAATGTCTATGTTTATGCTGTACTGCAATATACGGTTGCAGTATATTAATCTGTCAACCTTAAAATTCTGCTCCCAACTCCTATCTGCTATTAAAAATGGAAACACTTCTCGTTGTGCATGCTGGGAACGAAGCTCTGACATGATCCAGATGTGGTCAAAGAGAGTTTTATGAAAAGCCTCAAACACATGAATGTGAAGTCGGACAAGGCCCGTTGAAGGGACGCCAAGAGCCATGTGATGGCGGTAACCTCTCTGTTGCTATCGCAAGATAACCAACCAACCGACTCCAGTTCTCATGACAGGCTTTCCCTCCTAGTCCAAGTCTTAAGTCTCTAGGGGGGCTCGGTCCAAGTCAAGTCACAAGTCCTTGGTCTCTTGTCCAAATCAAGTCTTAAGTCCAAGTCTCCTTTGTTTGGTCACAAATAAAAGTTAAATCTCTAGTCTTTGTTCACAAGTTCAGCTGTCAAGTCCTTGGTCAGAAGTCCAGTCAGGTTCCACCTCCTTGGTCTCAAGCTCGATTCAAGCTTGAAATCTGTGTTCACAAGTCTGTGTTACGTCTCAAGTTTTTGTTTACTAGTCCGTTTTAAGACTCAAGTCTTTGGTGTCAATCCAAGTCAGGTCTAAAGTCTTCGGCCTGAAGTCCAAGTCAAGTCACACAATTTTGGTATCAAGTCTTTGGTTTTAAATCCAAGTCAAGTCTCAGGTCATTGGCCACTCATCCAAGACCAGTCTCAAGGCTTTGAGCACACGCGTGTGACTCAAATCCATGTCTAGGATTCGTCCTCATTACTGTCCAGTGGTGAAGGGTTCGTTTATCTTATCTCCATAAACTGCTGTTTGTTTTCTCTTGAGATAACGACAGTAATTTTCTCGAGATATTCCACTCATTAAACTCGTTGGAAAACCAGATTAGTAATTTTGCTTGTAAAAACATTTAAAAAGCATCAAGCTTGGCCACACTGGGCTTCCGTACAAAAAAAACTCAAATCACCAACAATGATGCTAATTTATACATTTCAATATTTATTAGCGCTGAGTATTTTACAAAGGCCGACTCTGCTGATATCAATATGATATATAATCCTGATAATGAAGTGGTTACACTAAGTCCCAGCACAGGGAAAAACCCAGGTAGAAGCTTCCATCCCAAACAGCTGTGAGGTCAAACACATGAAAGCGAACAGGACGCACTCATCAAATGTAGGGGACATGAGGGACCAGAGTCTTTGATGCTTTTGTGGTTATTTTTTCCTCCAAGCATACGGGGGGACAGACAACAGAGTGATGATCAAGCATAAAGAGACCTAAATCGGCGGTACTTTGTATTCTTCTTTGTCCTTCAGTGTTTCACTCTTGTCTTTTGAAGGTCCCTTATGAGCTCCCGTACTTGGGATCACCACAATAGAGAGAAAGCACCTTCCATTCATAAACGGGCTCTTTCTTCAAACGATCATGTGTGTCAGCAAGTCAAAGGGACTCTGCTCCTCTGAATCCCATCAGCCAACAACATGAGTTGTGAGATCAAATCAAATCTGATTACATCCTCGCAATATTTCACACGTGTGACACCATCTTCCAAGCTCCCTGATGTGAGTCTTTTGTGTAAATTCTAAAGATTTATTTTATCACCACTGTCAGGAATTTTAAATCATCACATTGACTTGTTTTTATTCCAAGTTTTTTTTTTTCTTCTTCTTTTTTTTTTCTTCTCTCCAGGGAAACAGTATTTCTGGCTTGTATTTCCTTTGTGGGAATTTATGTTGGGAAATTCATTCTCAGTAAGACAGATGTTTAACAACACTGAGGCCTTATTTTCTTCACCCAGTATAAATCTAACTACCACTCTCTTTGCTTCTCCGTAACCAATCAGGGTTAATGCCAGATGATTAAACATAAAGTTCTGCATTGACATGGTGAGAAAGCTCTCATGTCCGTAACAAAGCCAAACTTGCTATTTCTCCAATGAATTGTTTTGGCAAGAGAAGAAACGAGGTGTCAAAGACAATGGGTCCCGAAGAATCGGAGCCAGTAAACACAATAATCCCACACTTCCAATAAGGATCCACTATTCTCAGACTTATTTCAGAATAATATTAAACATCTGGTGGAAACTCGTGATCCGAAGGCCTCTGTTCATCTACGACACCTTACAAGACATGGGCGTGTGGCGGAAAATCTAAATATTAATCTTGAATGACCGAAGGAAAAAAAAAAAATCCCCTTCCGATACAATGAATATAGCAGAATATCAGTTACTGCGGTGTTACTGATGCTAAACATACTGAACTTTGCTCTTCTGATCTTTTGTACTCCAGAGGAATGTTATTAGTAAAGAGTTGCCTCAAAAAGTTGTAAAATTAAACAGCACGTAAGGAGCATGGCACACAAGCCTCCGCTCGGTTTGAACAATGCTAAGTAAAAGCCGGCTAAAGACTCCTGCAGTAACTGGACGCTTTATAAAGTCTAATGAATCAGATTTACAGTGTGATATTGTGATGGATATTAAATCGTAGCACTCATATAGGGTCCTGGTTTTTTGTAAGTAGAAAATAAAAACCCCACAGAGCAACATTTCAGCCCGCAGCCAGGGCTTTACTGCCTGCTCACATGACCATTAATGGTCAACCCGCAGTAAAAGTGCCAGATTAACTTGACGACTCTGCAGTTCTGCTCGCTCGCTCTGCCACGTTCATGCAAAACTCGCTGTGTGCAACGGTTTTAGCAAAGGATATTTTTCATCGCATTTCTAACTCAGCGGCGGTATTTCCCTGTTTGTCAGTAGGAACCAATGGATGTTCATCAGCAAACACTGATTGGCTGAGCAAGGATCCATGAAGTCCTGGTGGGAAGATAGGCAAGTGGAACAAAAACACTAGTTGGGGAAAAAGAACGATTTTTTTTGGTGAAATCCTACTAAGGTTTTGCACCCTTTGAACTGTGTGTGCACTACAAAGAAAGACTGACTCGCACGGATTTAAGCAAATCTGCATCTGTTTGCCTACCAACAATTTTCTTAAATGAAAAGCTGTGCAGTTTTTAATTTCATGCATTGTAGCCATAAGCTAGAGGGCACTTACATCCGCCGAGGCAACCTCAGCCAAACCCAATGTAAATAAAAAGAGCTGTCATTTTCTGCTACATTAACTGGATCGGCCCTAAAATTTTACATGCTACAAACCTCCATTGGGTTTGGTGGAAATTGGCCCCATCGTTTTTGAATAATCTTACTAACAATAGAGAAACATTACCTCCTTGCCTGAGGTAATGACGCACTCCTCACGCTGAGAGTCAGTGAGTGGGCGGGGTTATGCTAATTTTTCTTATTGCTTATTCTACTGCCATGTGGCAACCTGAATTAAATTTTCACTGTAAAGCGGTGGGCTAATTTTTGCTGTGAGGGAGCTTTAAAGACGGCAGAAGTGAGCGAATTCATATTTTTGCAGGTTTGCTCTTATATTAAGACTATTTTCAGGATATGGAACACCGAAAGAATCAGAATAAAGTTACCCTGTATGCTTGGAACAAACCTGAAACATGTCACCTTCTGAACTGAAACATTTGACCATACAGCAAACTGTCTCCTGAGCTCGCTGAGAGCATGGAGTCCTGCTTTAAATGAATGTGCGTCCACTTGATGACAAAGTCATTCTTGGGAAAAGGTAGCTCTTCCTTCTCTATTTTTTCCCTTATCCTGTGTTTGCCTGCAATGGAATTTGACTGAAGAGTTTCCCTTGTGCTTGACTGCGCCGTCCTTATACATGCTGCTGAATGGGAGATGGAGGGACTTCAGCTTTGCTCCTTTTCGACTTCCACTCTTTTGTTGCATCATGTCTCTTTGTGAATGTTCCTTAATTAAGCCTGATGTATAAAGACTGGAGAAAACTCTTGACTGAATGCTGTGCACTGTACTCCTGCCTCTTCTCACCACGTTACACACACACACACACACACACACACACACACACACATAGAGAGAGAGAGAAAAAAACTGTTGTCTTTTCTCTTAAACATTGGACACGGTTGTAAAAACAAAAGACATAAAAAAGGTTATAAAAAAAAGACAGTCTGAGGTTGTTACTATTAATGATCACGAGTTGGAGAGAAGAATAAGGGATGAAGATCATGCTATTCATCGGGGAAACCCACATCTCATGTTGAAGAAGTGGTCTGATTTCATTCCAGAGGAAACATTATTTCTGTTTTTAGTCTAATATTCTGTTCCGTTCCACCGTCTTGCTGTAAAACCTGTTACTTTGAGAGGTTTATATGGAGGATTAGTACCTTTCAGCCCGGTTGGACCCAGTAACTGAGGTTATCAGCTCTTAAGGGAGTGAAACGTGTCTCTTTGATGCCATCCAGTTCAATGGGTTGTATTGTTTAATCCTCAAGGTCTTGCTGGCTGACCACTGCAGGGTAAGTAGCACTGCACCTGACAACCGCCGCTGCCCCCTGCTGGGCTCCACCCGTCCAGCTGACCTCCTCTGCCTTTTATACCATTCACACTATTTGAACGACTGTAGGAATCAGAGGAAAAGCAGACAGACTAATAAGGGAAGAGAACACGTTGTGATGACCTTGTCTGACATTTCCTTTCTAACCAGGTGTGATTCACATTCATTCTTCATTTCAGTGTTTTTACAAAGTAAGACTTTGTTGCTAAAAAAAAACACCACGATGTGTCCGGAACAACTGTCTGCAGCTCATACGTTTGCTGGAATAAGTGGCGATGTGACAGCCCCTCACAAAGAGGGAGCGAACAGGCAGAACAAGCCACACTGATAAGCATGACTTGCATGAAATGTGGAGCAGAGCGGAGTCATATGAGATAGAATTGTCAACTCATTCTCCGTGGAGATTGACAGATAAAAATAACCACAGCATGTAGCACTATGAAGGGACGGCTGGTCTGAAGTTGCTTGAGCAAAGCAAAGCCAAACATCCTGTTTATACAAACGGTGGAACGTAAAGCGGCACCCGTATGTGGCCATAGGACAAAAAAAGATTGCGTAACATACGCATTATATAAATTATTCCCTCAATTTGATTCATTTTTAATCATGCGATATAACTTTTTCCTAACAACTGAACATGTTGGGTCTGCAATATGCAACTTGTTACCACACCTTCGTTAAAAGCAACTTATATGTTATGGCTTCTCTGGGTTCCTGTACAAAGTCGCTCTTATCAGTATTTTTAAACGGATGCAGTGACTCGCTCGCAGCTCGTATCAGCGCCAAAGTTGTCAGCCTCTCACGGGTTTAGATTAATTGACACAGTTTTTATTTTTACTGTTCCTGAGGCACTGATGGACTGTAAAGTAGCTTCCTAGCGAGAAAACGAGCAGACACCAACACACTGATCTTTAATAACCTCGCAGCTGAGCTCGGTGGAATTTGACTTTGGTGAGTTCAGGTCAGCAGTGTCAGAAATATCTGATAGACAGCCAACAACACAATAGACAGTGACACAATCATTACCCCACAAGACAATATTCGCAGATGTATCGAGACCAAGTGTTCATGAGAGATCTTGTTGCAGTGAAGCTTTTGTTGGACGGAGACCTTTCTCTCCTCCTCCAGGGCAAAGCTGGAAGAGGTCCAGAGTCCATGATGTTTCTACTGCAGTTTGTGTGGAGGGTTTTGTTGGGGGAGGGGGGGGGGTATGTTTTAGGTGGATCATGATTTATTTTTCAACCAGGAGGTTGTGTATCACTGAACCAAGGGACCGCTTGGCCTCCCTGTTGCGATACCAGTCCTCACTGATACTGGCATTGAGCATCTGCAGGAAGCCTGAATCCATTTGAAGGGGTCAATGTTCGTATCCAACAAATTATTGAAAAGACTGACCGGGTTTATGTGATGTTACAGACTGATTGTGCCAACAAGTTCATCACATGATCTTCAAAGATAATAAAATGTCAGCCCCTAATTGCTCCTGATGTCCCTGTGACGGACTGGCGACCCATCCAGGGTGAACCCTGCCTCTCACCCAATGTCAGCTGGGATAGGCTCCAGCCGCACCGTGACCCTTAACGGATAAGCGATGTGGAAAATGGATGGACTGATAATATCTCGGTGGTGTGTTCTCAGCTTATTCTGCTGCCACCATGCGGTCAAATAAATACCACATCACCAAGGCTTGCATTTGATGGAGCTGCAAAAAAACAAACAGATGAAAGCTACAGTATGGAAACTAGGACCAAAAGGGAAGTACATGTCACCCTCATGAGTCACATGACCATTATTGCTATTGCCTTTAGTAAGAAGGGCTGTTGTTGACTGAATAGCATGGGGCTGTAAGAAGGCAGCTGCAGGCGTCCTGACAATATGGAGGAAGTTAAGCGTAGGGGAGGCCATGGTGGGAAGTGATGCACTAATCAGCACAGCATGCCGAGCTGCCTCCTGTATCACACCAGCAACATCGGTTGCAGGCATGTAAGAGGCACATTCATTCATCAAGTAGAAGAAGTAAAGAAGTACAGGTTCTTAGATGTAAACAAAACTCTTTTTTAGAAAAGAAATAGTCGCGTCCAGGTGTAGTACTGTTATTAGTACTGTGTTACCATCTTTGCACATGAAACATTCCTTTAGGGGAGCCAGGATTCAGTTTTAATTTTTGTAATCCCGATAAAAATGAGGTAGCTCTTCTGTCTCCTCAGACATCCCCCTTGTTTTAACTGACTTGTGACTAGCCGCTGGGGGCGACCCTTGGAAAGGTCAGACAAACACAACTCAACTGAAGACTGACTGGACCTCAGGAGGCGCAGCACCGGGTTCATATTGAAACTAATAGATCCCGGTGGAAGAAATATGCAGGTTTTTAAAAAAACAAGAAACATTTTAAACACGCAGGCAACGCAACGTGCTTGAAAACTGGACCCAGAGACCGTGAGTAACGAGTGCGACAGATGCAGAGGGAGCGTGAATTTGTGCGCGTACACATGGGTATAACTGAGTGAGTGATTGTGTGTGTGTGAGAGACAGAGAGAGAGGATAGAAGCCGGCACTCTCCGAGAGCCAAGCGGGGGAAAAATGAGGATAAGAGCCTCTTCAAAGAGGAGCAAATTTATTGAAGAAGCCAGTGCTATTTAGCACGTACGCCTCGTTCACCCGGATAAGTATGGGAAGGGTAGGGAGGGAGCGGACAGAGAAACAAAAAGGTTGTTGATACTTGGATGAATAAAGTTTGATGTCACTTCCACAGGACATTTATTCAATAAGCGGAGAGGGCGACCATCACTGCGGGCCCTGATCTCCTCTCCTTGGTCAGTGAAACCTGATTCCAGTTGTCTGCTTCGGGAATCTTCTTTCTTTCTTCTCACCTCATTTTAAACGGAGCCAGCGCCTTTAAACAAACTCATTCCCTTGAAATAGGCTAATTGTGTTCAGTTGACCTCCTTGGATGCAACAGCCCTTACAAGTTAATCACCCAGGAAAGCCTCTTAGTGACAGCTATGCCTTAATTGCATACCAGACTGTGCCCATCAATCTGGATGGCAGCAAATCCACACATTCCATCTGCATGGGAATGAGATATTCTGTCAAAAACATTTGGTTCTCACTTAGAGAAATCTTGATCCCAGGAAACAAACCACAGAGGGTTATGACACAACAGTCGCATTGTGTAATTCAGTCATTTTGATGAAAGGTAGAACATAAACTTCAACCATTTTGATCCCATAGTTTGGACCCTCTTGCAGGTCCATTTGTGTTTAGGCTCTTCAGCAGAAGCAATCACCAGGGGCCCTTCAGTGTTCACTAGAACATGTAAGTCAAAACAAACTGACCAGCGTGACAATAAAAGGGGAATGCGGTGGGGTGGATTTGTTTTTGTGTGGTGTGACTGTGCCCGCTCATCTTTGCTCCAGTCTCAGCTCATCTGGTTGTCCCATGCTGCGTTTTCGCAGTTTGTCCAGGGAAGTGAGGTGAAAACGCCAACCTTTTCCACACAGCAATAACTTCCCACCATGACATCGAACCAACATTGCCTCAGTGTCCCTCGGCGCTCGCTGTGAAAATGTCAGACGAGCTCTTTTCATCTGAGGGAAATCCTATCTGATTTATTCTCCCCCCTCTTCCTCGGCAGAGGCGCCTGTTTGTACAGGGCCATGTTTCATTTAAATATCAAAGCCTGCGAGGAGGTGGCCAGACATTTTAAATGCCATTTTTTTTTGGCTTCTCTCATGGAATGTGACTGCTTAAATGTCCTTGACAAAGTAACCTGATCACTGAGACAATAGTTGCTTTGTGGCAGCGGGGTGACGGTAATCTGTCTATCTACTCTCTGCTCCACGGAGGAGACAATCACACGAGAGTCCATTTGCATCTCAGTGTGCAGCTCATTTAGGCTCCACACTTTAAATGGCATTTGAGAGATTGTTCACATTTTTGGGCTTGAACTCAAGGAACCACGTTGGAGAACATGACCCTCTGGTGTGTTTGTGTTTACTATGGTGCAAGCACAATAACACTGCTGAAACAACTTTAGAAGAGAGACAAAAGACGCTCGGACCAGATTCAAAGCAAGATTCTGGCAAAACACAGAATAAGGCTCAAGGAAGATAGGAGACCGGAAACTTTGTGTCACATTTAATTTGTTCTGAGAAGTTATATCTTGCCTTATCCTACTTATATCTTATATCTCAGAATTAATAGGATATCTGCTCATCCACGGTATTTGCTATCAAACACATTTCGGCCCCCGAAGTGACATTTTTGTGCTTTGTGGTTTTGTTTTTGCAATCATTTTTGGCCGTGGTAATGCGTATGGAATAACATTTGGCCATATTGTGTATTTTTAGATTTAGCCATTTCAACATCAGCTCCCATAATGAGTCTATAATACACTCCTCATTCAGAATTGTTACCCTTGTGTCCCTCGAGGACATTTTTGTCCCATGAAAACCACGTTTGATCCCTCTGTCGACACTGCGTAAAATCATACAATTTTATAATATAATGACGCTTTTATCCTGGTATCTGAGGCACAACATTTTAGTTTCATCATTTTTAACAATGTTGAAAGATTTTCTCATGTTTGGCGTCAGGACCATTTACTTGGGATTTTCCTGTTCTTGCATAAGCAGGCCAATGGAAACATGAATAAATACATAAACAAAAATGGTGACAGAGTGTTGGGAGTCAGAGTGTGGTGTATATTTTTGTATGGAGAAATTTGTTATCCTTGTGAATAAAGTTGCCAAATCTAAACTTATAAAAGAAAACATAAAAACTTTATGCTTTGACTCCACGGCCACTGCAGCATGAAATAAGGAATTATAATATGTTAAGTCTCATATTTCAGTTATGGAATCCAAATGAGTTTTTACCATTTTCCTACTAACTAAAAGGGTTACAATTGTGATTAAGAGCAAATATGACCAGGACTGATGGTTAATAGATGTAAGCAAAAAAAAAGGGGAAAAAATTATAATATAATATGTTTTAAAGCAGTTTTAGGAAGGATTATGTTAAGCGAATGAGTGTGTTCGAGGTTTCTGCAAGTACTGTTGGACCGCCTGCTGTCTCAATGCAAACAGATGAAGAAGTGAGATAGATAAACTTAAATTTTAAAAAAAAACAGCAGCAAACAAAAGCAAAGAAACTGTACAATGGCGTAGTGTTCTCATGATAACGGCATGAATCCTCACGATCCTCTCAGTCGCTTTATCTGGATGTGAAGAATCTACCTGTATCATCTGGTTTCAGCAACAGAGGCTTGGTATGTTTCTGCACCAGTGCCCTCCGTACTTCTCAGCGTGAATAGAGAGGATTGACATCTGTGACCCCATCTTTGTTATGAACTTTGAGCATCTAAACAAAAGTGACAAGAGAGTGAAAATACCAGAAGGCACATGCTGCGCTTTATCAGATACATTTCAGGTTTTATTTTCCCTCTGCGCTCTAGCTTTAAATATGCATGGATGTGAAGATCTAGTGCTGGTTATAGTTATATACAGAATCACTTTAGGTCTTAAAATAGCTTATCTGGTTGTCACTGGCACATTTTCTGAGAAGCTGGCCCTTAGATAACATTGCTTTTCTCTCTTGTGTTTAATTTTCTCGCCCATTGTTCTTTCAAACATTTTTTTTGGTGATTGCAGATTAACTAGATTTATATCTTGGCTCACCATGTGTCAAACATTAGTATGGCTATGTATAAATATATGTGGACATGAAACGGAATTTCCTCTTGGCCATGAGATTATATCTTCAACGCCAGAATAGATAAATTCATAAAGTGTGTACAGACATAAAGTTTATTCATGGACGAGTGAGCAGTCTAAATTGATGTGTTTACTTGTGTAACCTAATTTGTGTTGGGATTAGTTTAAGACTTCTCTGTGGATGCTATAACAGGTCTTCACCGATGGTGTCGCTGTTTTCGTTCTCGCGATAGTTGCAATCAGGAAGAGACGAAGGTCAGTGAGTAATCATGGCTGCTCGCTGTGTAGCAAGCTCTATTTGGACGTCATTTAGGAGCTTAAAACGTGCTACTGGCACCAACTCCTCTATTCTACAGAGGACAAATGTCCCCGGGGCTTCAGCTTTAGTAACCCAGAGCAGAGGAATCCGCCAAGGTGAGACATTTGTACCAAAATTAGCAAATTAAGCCCGCTAATGACTGTAGCGCCAGAGCTAGCGAGCTAATGGTTGCTGGAACGCAACCTACGCATGTGTTCGCACGAAAACCTTCGAACGGAATACTTTTATTTATTAGTACTCGGCCACACAAAAAAGACACATTAGAACAACGCCCAGTTCACCCCGGAGCTATTGACGTATATGCGGTTTGAACGTAATATGCTGACTCAAAGAGTTCTGAGGGGTTTGTTGTGCTCTTGCTAGCGTTTCTCTCGTTCTCTTATCAGTTGTGACGTCTGTCTTCCTGCTGCTTTTAGCACACTTGATTCACTTTGATGAGTAATGAGCCTTGAATTGCGTGAAAGTACCCGCCTTGATTTATGAAAATGCACTGAAAGCCCTGCGAAGTTACTAAAAGTAAATGAAAACGCAGTTTACACGATGCCTGCAAGAACCAATGTTATTTTATGTTTGTTTTTCAGTTGTGGAGAAGCAGGAGGGTAATACCACGACTGTAAGTACGAACTGGAAACATAACAGGCTTTCTTATTGTATCTCCTGTAGTGTTTCAATGAATGTATTGCTACAACAAACAACTAAAGTTGGTAGATGTACTTAGTAGTTGTTACGATTTAGTCAAAACTTTTAGGAGTGGTATTACAGTTTGACAAAAGATGACTTGATAGTTGTATAAAGCTAATTTCTAAGGAGTGTGTGAAACATTTGCTCTAATATAAATACCAGCAGATGTTAGTTGTTAATGCCAGTTCAAGGTTGATGATTAAAGCAGGCATATTACAGTAAATATATAGTGTGTATAAATATCCTTGCCAATATCTGCAGAATGTGTTTTAGCTGTATGTCTTATCAGGTTGAAAAGATACTCTTATGGATGATACGTTTACATGTTGTACAGTTTCATCAAATGTCTGGTGATGTAACCTGTTTCAATGCATCCATATAATAACTATTTAACCCAGTGGTCCCCAAACTACGGCCCGCCTCCACATTTGGCCCGGCCCCCTGAACAATACCAGAGACGCATTTTGATTTTTTTTTTCTCCATATATGTGTATTTGTATTTGATAATAAAATTGATAGCTGGTTATGAACTATTTTCATTATTACCTATTGAGGTGTGCTCACACCAAAGGCGATGCGAATTTTCACGCCGCTTTATTCGCGCAAATTTGATTGCTGGATCAATATGTTTATATTCGCGTCATTTGCGAATAAAGCGACGCGAAAATTCACATTGCCGTTTGGTGTGAACACACAGTCAGTTAGTAACTGTTTCATACACGCATAGAACGTGACATTCTATTCCACCCTTCTGCAGTCTGTGCCCCTATCTGGCAACCCCCAGACAAAAATCCTAGACCCGAACCCAGAGAGGGTTATTTGGTTGTGTGGCTTTCTGGAAAACAATACATTTTTCTGTTTGGGCACCCCTGCGATCATCACACTTTTTCTGTTACAAAGTGACCCCGGCCCCCCATCGGAGAAGGGAAAAATTATGTGGCCCTCACAGAAAGAAGTTTGGGGACCCCTGATTTAACCTGTGTTTCAACTATTCTTCACCTGCTGCACTCTATGAATTGTGATATTCATAGTTCTTGATTTAACCTGATTAGGAAAACTACCATAACTGCTGCGATTAAAATCATCTTTCAGATTGAAGGAAAAATAATTGAGATGCCAGCCAGACCAGAGCCACCAAACCCCACAGCCAAGTGCCCCATCTACAGATGGAACCTGCAGAACAAATACAACTACACGGTAAAAGTGCCCACTGGTTTTTACTGATTGAGGATATTGTATGAAGTGTGGGCTGGTTTGATAGGCTGATTTTCTTTCCGACTGTCCCAGGATGTCTTGCTGCTCAGACAGTTCATCAGGTCTGACGGAGGGATGCTGCCCAGGAAAATCACCGGTCTCTGTTGGGAGGAGCACCACAAGATTGCCATATGTGTGAAAATGGCACTAAGAGAAGGTAGACCTCACAGTACAGGCAGCACAGCTGGTGTCAGTGCCGGCGGGGCAGCTGAGCTTGAGAAGACTGACACCACTCTGGTCAATAAATACTTACAATAACTCAGTTTAAACTACAACTTGTTGTGGTTTTTTTGTTGTTTTGTTGTATGAGTTTTTTTATTTTTATTTTTTAGAAGTGTTTGTAATGTTTGTGATGTTTCATACTTGTTTGTATGTTTTCACACAAATTTACGGACAACAGAGTGGTATCAGTCTTCTGAATTTTTTTTTACAGAAGGCAAATAAGATTATTATTTTATTATATTTTAAATATAGGATCGCTAGAATTTCCCTGAGGTAGCACGGTGGTGTATTGGTAAGCACTGTTGCCTCACAGCAGGAAGGTTCTGGGTTCGAGTCCCGGCTCAGGCACGGGACCTCTCTGTGTGTAGTTTGTCACTTGGTGAAAGGCGACTGTTGATGCATTCCATCAATGCATCAGAATGCCGATGAGTTTTTTTTCCCCATAAAATTGAGTTATCATTTACGTCAGTCCATCTCTTATTTTAATTATTAGTGCACCCAAAAGAGAAACTAGACAAAACTAAAATAAATTAAATAAATTACTCAGCTAAACACTTTTCCATTTGTCTTGTGCCACGGTGTGCCATGGCTGGCCAGTTTACCCTGGCTGTATTTGGGAGTTGTCGACTGCTCTGGGTCCCAGTGAGACTGGTTCAACTTCATGTGGACTGATGTTTACGCTCATTAAATTGGAGCTGCCCCCCCCCCCCCCCCCCCCCCAGCTCAACTGTGTGAATGAGGGTTGCCTTCTAAAGGCAATGTGGCCTACACTTGGCAGGTTTCCATCAGTGTATTTTTTTCTGAATACTTAAAAGTTTTATCGCGGTAGAAAAACGTTGATCGGAATGGTGAAATATGTAAAACTTCAAGAAAAAATTTTTTTCCCCTCTGGAAGCGTTTTTTGCCTTTTTTGATGAAGAGTAAACGTGCAAAATGGGAACTGGAATCTCCTATTTGCAATCAGGTCTGATGGAGTGAATGTTAAACTCTCATGACTGACCAGCTGTTCGCACTGTTGCCGTCTCACGACCTGAAACAAATCACTCCCCTTTTTCCGCTTTTCACTGATGAATGGCTCTTCTAGGCTTTGTAACCACAGCCATGCGTAATGTCCCCTATACCGCCATCTTCTGGTCGCTTTACGTTCATATTTAAATGTATTACAAACCAGTTGCTGGAAGGACAAAAAAAAAAAACACCTCTCACATGATTCTTTTTTTTTGCAACACATCAAGCTTAACATTTACTTGACAATGAAATGGAAACGCCTATTGAAACATTCAACGTAACTGACGATGGCTTGTTTTTCTTCGGTGTTCAAGGTCTGCTTCCTGACCACAGACCCAAACTTCCAGAGGGCCACGTCCCAAAGAAGCCCAAGCCACATTTCAACAGGTGACGATGTCGACATGTGTTTCTCTATTATTAGTCAGACTGAGGACATCCCAGTGGAACCAGCTAAAAGTTTTATCTGCTCCATCTGCTGCTGGTCGTACAGGTACCTGACCCGCTGGTCCATTGACTCGGTGAGACCCATCTATCAAATGGGACACAAGTGGTGTAAGAGACGGTTTTGTGTCGGCAGCCCGGCACTGAAGAACAACGTGAGGTACACCGTCAAGCCCCTTTACACGACACACTGAAGGATGGGAAGCCCGACGACTCCGCAAAGCGACTGCAGGAAAGTGGGCGGCGCATCCTGCAAAGTAACAGATTCTTGTACATTTTGACTCAAACCCATTTTTCAACGTTAACCTTCATCATGTGGCCCCGGGGAGAAGTCCAAAAAGCTTTATCCATCTGTATTTATTGTACCGTTTGTTTATCGATCTGCGTCACACTTAAGATGAATCATGCTCTGCCCCACCCAAGAACCATCTCTTCTGTTGATTCTCAAGAAGCCCTTGAAGTGAACTCGATGGCAACTTGTAGAGAGCAACAACTGTGTTAGCGTTACGTTTTCAAAGTAGGTGGGATGTTGACTGTGTATACTCAGAGCAACACAGATGTGCAAATAAAACCCCTCTTGTTTACTTTTCATGGTGTGTTTACTGTATCGGAATTGCTTTTGTGCATGCAAACGAAATAGAACAAAAAAAAGCTTTTCGTCACAGACTATGAATACTTTTATTTGTTTGAAGACAAAACAAACACTTACAGAATACATTGCATTCAGTACATTTTGGTTTTGAGGGTTGACGTGAACAATAAAAGTAAAGTGAAAAATTGGTGGCTTGTGATAAATTTAGGACTTTGTCTCTTTATAGCATGAAGGGAATGTCCAAATTCTTGGTGCCGTCGCCGATGTAGATGTATCCATGCTGTGGTGTCATCGGCAGATGGTAGAAGGTCAGACCCAACCACAACCTGCTGCGCATCACACACACTTTACTGGCACACTCGAACTGCAGGTTCCACAACCCTAAACACACACACACACACACACACACACACACACATGCAAGATTACTATAAACAATCATATGAAATCCTCAGCTCTATATATCCAAGTTAAAAGCCAACTAGTGATTGATGGACTAGTTTTACTGTGTGTGTCGGCCTGTTTCTTTCTTTTTTTTCTTAATACGCAGCTGTCTGCCGCTGGATGGATGTTAAGTTTAATGCAGCCTTCTGCCACATAATGACTGCACTTGTGAGCTGAATTGAAACCAAGGCTACAATAATATATGGAAATCATTCCAAGAAGATAATACTGTTCACATGCTAGCAGCAGCCAAGGGATACTCCAATAAATCAAGCCTTTGTGCTTTTGATACGTGTGCTTGTAACCTGTTTCTCAATATGTTTGGGTGTGACTGTGAACTCCAGGCCGAGAGAATTGAGAACTGGATCTGCTACTATGAAAACATTAAAGCCGCTTGATTGATTCCTTTGCACAAAAGGTAGGCAATTACAGATTATTTGCTTGGCCGCTTTTTTTTGTTGTTTTTTTTTTTTAATCTTAACCGATCTTAATGTATCTTTGAAGTCCGACTGAAAAACAATACAGAATGTATACTGCTAGGTGTAATGTCCAGCTGAACTTTGAGCCATAAATCTAGAGTTGGAAACAGTTTTCCTGCATTGTCGTGGAAAAAGGGGGGACCCAACTTGGGGGTCCCAGAGGGATACACCTGCCTTTTGGTGGAAATTCATAATACCGCTTTCCCCTCTGAGTCCTATTTTATTTAACAATGTTAACTTTCTGCTTTCGGCAAAAGCGTGTTCCCCGCTGTTGTGGAGGGCAGCTGTGAGTGTGGCATTGGGACAGCTGTGTAATGTCTGTTGCAGTGACAACAACCCTGCTGACATCTGTATCAGCTCACAGAACACACAAATATATACACACACGTGCAAGCCCTCTTAAATCAGACATCTGTTGCATGTTAGGCCATGGGCGCTGAAACTTTTCTCTTCCTATCACGCACATGCACTTCCTACACACATCCAGGTTCTCACTTTATCTACATTTGGCTGCCTGGAGATCATCCAGCCGAACGACCAACCTCACGGCCTGCCAGATAAATTCACGAGATCCTCTCACAGTTACACTCATTGCTCCATATGTGAACACTTTTTTTTATGGGGGGGGGGGGGGGGGGGGGTGAATACCAACTTGAAATTTATCCAATTCTGAAATTTAACTGTAACATTTTTGACTGTCAGCGCAAGTCAGAATTCTTAGAAAAAGTCTGAATTTTGAGCTCAAAGTCACAATTAGGAGGTTAAAAAGTCTGGAGATTAAAATCGAAAAAACAAAACATTAATTCGAGTAATAATTATCAAATTCAATCCAACACATTTCTGTTCCTAGGGAAAACAGCTTGTGATCGTTCAAGTTTCAGTCAGAATCCTTAATCTACACCCCAAATTCTAACATAAATCTAAGAATTTCAAATTACTTTTCATATTTTTATTTTTCTTCTAAAAAATCTTCAATCAATCGTCTCTTTACTATTCTGGATTTCAACATTTTTAATACATTTCATCAAGTGGAGTTGTAATAATAGAATTGTCTGTGAGTTTCCTAGTATAATGTAGCTACTAGGAAAGGAACACACTTATTATGAATAACCTTTATTATGTACCGCTGGCCTCGTGAACATTTGTTAATGCTTAAAATAGCTGTGTTAACAGCTCCGGATCATAGAATGACCTTTTCTTGTCTTGTCTGTCTTTACAAAAACTCAAACTGCAAGCTAGGGGGTGTCATGTGCTAAAATGTTTGGAACAAATCCATAACTGCGATATTAAATGGTACGATGACTTGTGAGGGAAGACTGAACCCTGGTTTCACCTTTAGGAATGTCTTCACTCAGCGGATCCATAAAGTCAAACGCTGGGTTCAAGTCAGCCATTTCCTGGTAGGATTTTCTCTTCAGATTCTTTGACACACTGAAGTGGAGGAAATTGTCAAGCTTCCCTGCCTCAGAGCGAGAGAGACCTGAGGAAACATTCACTTCGGGTTAGAACTGGCATCTCTGAGTGACGATGCAGCCATACGTTTAACAACGGATCAGTATAAATACCACATTTAATGGAACACCTCAGGGTCATTCACACACAGCAGCAGCAACTGTTAGAACCATAGAATGAATATGTAATACCACAAAAGCTGCGGTTCATTTGGACGAGACCATGTGGACTCCTGATAAAGGCTCCTCGTGGAACCACAGACGCCTCCTCATCTATCCGATGAACCGTCACTGCCAGCCTGTTTTCCTCTGTCACTTTGGCCTGAAACCAACGACAAACAGAGTCGATACCAGCCAGAAACAATAAATCCAGAACAGTTCCGTGGCCTAATGTGCAATCCTTTTTAAAAATTATTTTATTTAGCAGAGACACTACTTTGTTCGCGAAGAAGAGGGCTCCTTGTTTTTAGACCAGAGGTTTATTAAACTGTGCACTGGTTAAGTGCATTATACTGACATATTTTATTTCGATGGCAGTAAACAGATGGATTTAGAATTATAAATTCATCAGGGTGTGGGTTTTTTCTTACTGTGGCCTCCTGCTCTGGAACCTCAACTCCCTCTCCTTGCTTTTGCCGCTCGTACAGATATGAGGGGTCTCCTATGAAGTGACCCTTTGCTGTGGTACTCACTTCCTCTATCATGGAGTCTGTGACAGAGGGGAGCAGGAACCAGTCCAGGCAGTTGAAGCTGGAGATTAATTAGCAGTCTGTAATAACAGGCAAACAACGATGGGTATGTATACAGTACAGTTGGACGGGTGGGATCTCACCTGTACAGATTCTTTTTATCCTTCATCTCATCTTCTCCTCTCCCTTGAGCAATAAAATAATCCTCCTTCAATCCCACTATTTTCCCCCACAACAAGACTCGATGGAAGTTGTAGTTTTTCTTCAGTATCACCAAGGACGTTTGCAGAACGACCCTTTGTTCGACGCTCAAAGTACATCCGTTACCCGAAACCAAGTCCAACGAGTAGTTTAACCAATCTGAGTCCATTATCTCATCATAAACGCCGGATCTGTAAAGTCTGCTACCGTTATCTGGTGTACAACAGGCTGCGAGCTAATGTGGTTGCAGTCGTCAACAAACCATGGTTGCCATAGCAACGCTCAATCGTGTGTTTGTTTTATTTATGTATGCATACAAAGACATGTAATTTTGTAAATGACTTTATGGAGTCAGTACTCATAACATAAATCAGTTAAAAAGAGCAGGAAATGTCGTATAGTATTTTGTGTCGTTTACACACGTTATTTGTTTGGACAATGTACGGTCTCTGGTCTGACGTCACGCCGCAATTTCCGAAGTGTGCGCGTGGCAACTCATTGCGTACATTCAAAAAACAAACAAACAAACAGGACTAACAAGGCTGTGTGTGGCGCCTTGTGGTGATAGAAAAGATTTGAAATAATAAACCTGTGGAACTGGTTAACCAAAGACATCCAGTGCTCAAAGGTAAGGCATAAACCCGCACCAGTTCACGTCACAGAGCCTAGCTAAAACAGTTACTGAAGAGTTTTGGCTAGCATTTCTCAAACCCACTGAAATGACCCAATAAACTTGTAGGCAATTAACAAAAATATAAGAATGCTTTGGAAGTGACAATTACGACTATATCAAGGGTCATGGTATCCAATTTAATTAAAAGGTTCAAGGTTGTCTACACTGTGGTCTTTGAGATAAGCTAATGTATCAACTAAAATTAGGCTGTAAAAGCTTTTATAGCTAAGCTGCTTTGCTATTAACCCCCCCAGTGACGTAGATACTGCCTGCACTTGTGGCCTTCAACTGTGGTCTTGTGGCCCAGGCACTTACCTCGGGCTCCATGGCGGACAGACATTTGATTTTCATTTGATATCACCAGATTATATCATACACAATAATTTCCCCCAACAAATATCTGAGAGGTTTTCTTTGATTATTTGACAGTAAAGCCTACTGAGATTCACCTATATTGCGAATTAGGTGTGTGAATGAAGTACATAATCATTAGATTATTGAAGATAAATTATGGACTGTTATTGTGGTTTTATCCCTTGTAAAAGTCAGTATTTTGACATCCTTTTGGCTTTTTCACTTTCACCCGTGAGGGAACTTTGAGAGGCAGGAGAAAGACTGAGAGTCTGGTGGTTTTGCATCTGGAAGGCAGAATGGGTTAAGCCCTGGATACAGCTGTGTGCTTAGATACCACTAACATGACCACATGGCACATGGGAGTAGGAGTGAACTGTACTGGCAAGTCATCTCAGGGCGCATTTCCTATCAGTCATTGTGTGTGTTTGTCTGCAAGTCAGGGAATAGAAACAGCATCTATGCATTCACCTGAGTCGGGATCATAAAGAAATATGGATGTAGTTAGCGATTACACAGATGGTATGGACCTATATCCGTCTGAGCTAACGGCACATGACAGTTTGTATTCCTTTGGGCTCACTGTGATTTAGCAAATATGATTTAAGGCTGAACCGCCACTGAGTAAGTGTGTATGTGATTTGGCCTCGTAGCTGAAACATAATTTAGCAGGAAGGAGAATAGGACGGGATGGGTGGGTCGGGGTATAATTTTGTAAATGTTTGACAATCTGTCTTTACATTCTAGGAGAGGTCACAGTAGAATAATGTAGCAAGTTTAATCGCTCTGTGGTGAAGCTGTGTTGTATCAAGATTTCAAGTTGGGTGGAATGATTGAGGATTTAGTGGACTGATGCCAATACTGATAATGGGGAATAAGGAAATTCCAGTATTGATATAGTGGCAGAAATATGTAATATATATATAAAATGATCCGGTACAGGTGGTTATCAGTCTCTTGTGACAAAGACATGTCACGGAAATGTCAACTTTCACATCCAAAATGATGCGCATCAGTACACTGAACTGTGACATTACCTCACATACTGCCCCTTGTGGGATTTGGGATTTTTGGGTCTGGTGCTGGAGTGTATTAGATAATATTGACCTTTCAAATGTGGTTGTATTGCCAATATATGTAAAGGAGGCAGGGTATTTTACAGTTTCAAATAAACTTTATTGTCCAAAGTGACATCAGTGCAACAAGAGTTGACTTCAAAGGGAATTAAATCATTTAAAATACCCCTAGCACATTTCACCTGAGTGATGTTCTATAAAATTATTGTATTAGCGCGTCAAACATATGCACGGCAGGCCAATATAGGCCAGCTGTGTCGGCCTTACCGATATCAGTCAGGCTCTAATTTATTGAGGAAAGTTTTCTCCCTCTTTCACATTGACAAGTTCATCTTCCTGTTCGCATCGGCACTTACGAATTTATGCCGCCTTTTTATTTCCTCATTTTAGTCAATGTTCATTGCTCCTCCAATCAAAATATCCGGCACCTTTATAGTTGTTTTGGAGGGGGCACTTTACAACACTTCACCTCCCTCATTATGTGATTGTCAAGCAACATTTTAACTAACTTTCAATGGATTTCATGGCAACAGCAAATCTTGTCTTGTCTCCATAAAACTTTAATCGCTATTTGTTGACTGTTGATTTGCTCATGATTGCCAAGTACCTTCTGAAAATTAGATGTACTAAACAGTCTAAATGCCAAGCAGACCCACCCACTGAGAGTTTTTATTCTTGTAAGCATATGTGGCAAATCTTGTTCCTGTTGCAACTAAGCGAACGTCAGTTGTTTGGTTTATCCTGGATAACATCCAGCACTCTCAGCCAGTATAAGCAGTGTGAATTTGGCTTCGATTACACTTAGAAAAACACTCCTGGCTTTTATCCAACAAGTGGGTTTTGACCGTCTTATAGTGTGCAGTCGATCCTGTGTTTGGTGATCCCATCTTGATCCCTCATTTTGCAGAACAGTATTCCTTATGTGAATATGTGCAGCACAAATAACCCATCCGGTAAAACCAAGGCTGTCTTTAATACCGGTTGACTGTTTTATCGTATTTTATCATGTTTAAAGTTACTCAAGATTTTTCTGAAACCCATTTTGATAATATCTATTTATTTGTTTAAATTTGTTCAGGAATAACCAAGCATGGAGATGAATGGATATTAAGGATTGCTACAAATACTTGCCTCTCATTTATTATTATTTATTATTATTATATATATTATATAATATTATTATATAATATATATTATATATATTATATATATTATTTTTATTTTATTATTTTTTTTCTGCCTTCCCTTAGCGGGAGCTTTAAGTATCTCAGCGTTGGTATGTTGCTTCCTCCACTGCAATGTGAGTTTTCATGGTATTATTATATGAAAACTGACTTTTGAATGCAGGTCAAACCTCCCAAATTCACTCCAGCTCCTCTATCAAACTTGATAACTACGGTTAAAGAGTTTATATTTTGTTTAGACCTGAATGTGCCATGCAGTTATGAAACATGTCCAAACAAATCACAAATTTTCCAGAATTTTTCACTTCTTAGAAACAAGGTATCTTTTTCATTTCCACATTGGAAAAGTAGAAGAGTTAATATTTTAAAATTCCAGAATAGAGATAGTTTATGACCCTTTCAAGATTTACAAGCTTAATATGATTTGCCCGAATCCTTTATATGAGATTATAAGATCAGTCATGCAGACATGCTGTATGTTGTCCCATGGGGGTCAGCACTCCCTTCTCATAAATTACTGGCCCCAGTAGGACCTGCACAAGGGTTGCTCTCTATTGAAATGTAAACGTGCAAGTTATCACCAGTTGAAGTTGCACAGAGCAGACACATGTCTGCCATGAAAAGAGTTGTGGAAGTGCGGAATGAGTCATTCATGCATATACGTGCCTTCATGATTCATGATAATATTGGCGTGTTATTGATTTCAGCAGGTATTTGTCATTTATTGATACACAGATCTGTTTTACTCAAGTCTCTAACCATTTGCTCATCATCTCCTGTGTCTAAATAACAAGAAGCAGTGTGGAAAATATGTCATATATGTATATGCTGCGCTTTTCCAATGTTTTAGAAGTAGGAAAAATTATTTTATTCTTCATTTTCACATTTGTCATTTTCAGAACATACAAAATGTTATCATCCTATACTCTTGATTTTGTACTTGATTTTGTAATATCAACATTGGTAAATATCAGCTATTGACCAGAACTGTCATAAGTAAGTGTGTGTGGCCAACCTGCAGCTGCTACTTACAGAGTAGAGTTTACCCTACATAGGTTGATGACAAAGAGGGAACACTGACCAGAAGTGAAAAATAATTGTTTGCTGCAAAACATTTTCTACCATTTTGGACTGAAGGATTTATTTTACAAACGAGCAAAATTGTGGTAACTTGTCCAGGAACTTAGTAACACCGTGTTTGATCCTCACTTTCTTCCTGGCCATCTCATCTTTCTGTCTGCATACAATATTCTGTGCTTCCATGTATTCAGCCAAAAACAGAGGCGGCCACGTTGTCCCAAAAGCTGGCAGGTTCCCATCTTAGGCTTCTACACTTTTGATAATGTTAGTAGAGGCACCGTCATTGGTATTTATGCCTCTTATCAATACTCCAGGATCCTCAGGATTAAATGCATGCGCAGTTTCCTGTGAATTACCTTTACTCAGGTTGAAACCAGTACATGAAATTGTTCTCCAGAACAGCCTAGAATAATTGCCCATGTCCCTTTATTTCCATGTTTTCTGATTCCCTCAACACTCTGGATTTCTAGGGCTCTCTTCGCTGTAATTGTCCCCATAAAAGGGTTTGGAGTCACATGCTTGATCAGCAGCGGTGATCTGAGCTGCCTGGCCCTCTGTCCATCTGGCTACGAACAGAGACGGAGAGTGGGGTGACTTTTCTACTGAGTACGGTGCGCAGACGAGAACACACAAGGACAGCCCTGACCAGCCCGCCCACTCACTCACATAGACTAACACACTTTGAGCTTGTTGCTCAGGATGGCACCTCATTAGAGTTGGCAGTCTAGGTGGAAGTTTGAGGGTTGGAAGCAGCACTTCTAACAGAGTGACACACACACATACACACGCCTCTCTCCAGTTCTGTTTTGGCCGGGAAGGAAGTGAGACTTGGAGTATTACCATCAGCAGTCTGTTTCTGTCCTGGTCCCGCTGCTCTGGGAAACTCACCTCCCAGGCGACCGGCGTTGCCACGGCACTAATCCTGACGGACAAAAGATGGGAGTGCCACAGAGCACGTTGCTGCCAGACACTCTCATTGGTTGGCCCAGTCCCACGCGATGTTATGATTGGCCAATACCGTGTTTATATACAAATTGGAGCAGTCAGAGGTCACATCCATCGATCTTGATGGTGACATGAAGGAAACCTGACCCCAAAACCTCCCAAAAATCTAAATGTCTTCAATTCCTATTTTATACACATACACACACATACACAAACACACACACACACCCAATTACACACATGCACACACACAAACAGCTCTCTTGAGTTCAGTGGCCTGGGAGTGCTGAATTAAGTGAATACTGAAAGAGAGCGAGTGAGGTGACTAAATAATAGTGTCTGTGTTACACAAAAGTGTAGACAACAACAATACCAAGAATGCACAGAGGGAACTGAGTTCAGTGGGTTGCACACCTACACACAAACCCTGTCAGAGATTTTGGATTAACACTGGCTAAATATTTTGATACCAGAAGGGCGTGTTGTTTAAACTAGTGATATCTTACAAGTTTATCCGCTGCTCTTATACTTGACCGGAGACAGCTTAAACCAATAGTTGTTATAATCAAGGGATTTTCTGTTTTTTAAATGTAATACTTCCCTTACGCATGTCATTCTAATGTGTTTAGCACAACTTTTTCCCCCGTCTGCGCTCTAGATTAGAGAATACACCTGGTAGACTACGATGTTGGCCAATATTGGCTTACTGCAGAGATATCTCTGCTGGTTTATATTCGCCGTTGCCAAGCATATGAATGCCACAGCCCGTGTTAATATCTGGAGATCTCCTTTCCTGGAATTAAACATAAAAGCAAGTATTTTCCTCTGTCACAGCAATGCTGCGGAATGTGAATGTGGGCATACGGCGACACAATCAAAGGAACAAAGAACATGTTGGCTTCTGGAAATCTTCTTGATGGTACTCTTGATCTGTGTGCAGCCTTCAGAGCAGAATGTTTCTGCTCTATTTGTTGGTAATCTGTCTCGGTTGACACTCACTACCTTCGCGCCTCACTCTCACCTGGGTTTAAATGGCTGAAACGTAACGTAACAAGACCTTCAAGCACAGTGCTGACATGAGCAGGAAACGAAGCCTTGTGAAAAATGTTTGCATGGTATTTCTTTATAGTAAAGGATGAAGAAATTATTGTCGTGTTTTTTGAAAGAAATTTATAGGCCTATTGATATCAGCCATGAAGTCCAGTATTGGTGAGATAAATGAGGGGCAACTAAGGATAGAACTCCTCTCTCGGTAATAGAATGTGAGGTAGCGGTTGTACAGTATCTGTGGATGTAATGTTTGTTTTTTTTCAGCCTGGATTGTGGCTTTACAAAAATGGGACATTGTGTTTTGAAAGACTACCAGGCAGTGAGGGTCTAACAAAAGATTATTTTGAGTTATTGGTGCTTTCTAGGGACTAAGAGTCAGTACATTAGCCTCTTGTGGTTCCGTTTTGACCAATGTTTTATTTATATGTCTCCCACAAGTGAGTTTGGTGGCCAAATGTGGTGCACTTTGCGCAAAGCTCAACATCATTATGTGATTCGTTTGAACATGAGATGCCACACACACACACCACACCACACCCATTTTGTATGTTACAGGATCAAACTTAAGATTTTGCATTTCACACACCATTTAAGCTCGGAACTATATGGAACAAAACTGAGCCAGTGAATTTGTGGTGTGTTTAACCCTGGGTCAAAGTTTGGTGTGTGGTTTTGGAAAGCTGTAGTTCTTCTGAGTGCTGGACAAAGCTGCTTCCCAGGCTTCTGCAGCCCCTGACGTCATCCACATTTCTCTTTGCTCCAGCTAGTTCGCAGATATTCACAAGCAGCCGGCTGAATTAAACACATATTACATTCACACAACCCACGGAGAGTATATCAGGTGTCTAATATCAAACTGTCTCAGTTTATCCTTGGAAGCCACATGAGAGTATCTGTTAGTTATTAATGCCCGTGCTCCACTTTCTCATGTTGAGGTATGTCTGTTCAAATCTGTCTCCCGTTTTTTTTTTTTTTAACGTGGGAGTCATGCAGTGAATGTTTGTGTGATTTTATTTTTTCATTAAAAGCCAGACTATATTGTCAGTAACATTATCACTTTCAGCTTACCGAGGATTATTCACTGAGAACCATGTCTTGATTACTTATAGACACACACGCACATTCACACAGAACACTTGTGCGAGTAAACAAGTGAGTGATTGTTTTGTAATACTTAATCTTTGTCCAAGTGTAGGGGTAAAGCACAGTCACTAACCCTTGTGCAGTGTTCGAAAGTCTCCTTGTAAACAGTCTTTGTGTTGCATTTGCTGAATAAGCAGTTATTTGGCGTCGCTAACGTATGATGAAAGGTGAATATGGGCGGTATTCATCACCATAATAACAAAATAATGCTTTTTATGTAAGGGTGGCATTGAAAGTACTTAAGGGGAGCTTACAAGCAACAAAAAAGTCATAAAATCAAACAGAGCAATAGAAAAAAAACGAGTTAAAACTATAACAAAAATGCATGAGAATAAAATACACATATAGTGAAACAGACAGACAAGATCCAACCGGATTTAAGTTGGTGGGCTTTGTGCAAGTCATGTGAATGGTGAACATCTGCACATCCATTCAAGTGTGCCATTTTCTTAGGATAGAGAGTAATCATTTCATTTGTTGCACACACTTCCGCCGCTATAGTTCCACATTTTTGTTTGTCTTCCTCGAACTATTGGGAGGTCCCATTTGAGGACACTGATCCATGCCCGATAGCTAAAACCCTTCTTTTCATCCCAGCTACTAACCTAGATATTGTTAGCTTAGCACTTCATTACCCATATTTAACAACTGTGCTGAGCCCCCTAAAAACCCTTATGACAAAAGAGATCTCTCTCAGCTGAGGCAGGTACCGTGGTGAGAAAGGGTAAAAGGGCAGGAAAAGAAAGAAAGCGAGAGGAACTGGAACAGAGACGGAGACAATATGGCGAGATCAGGTGAGGAGGCGCCTGCCAAGTAAACTGCCTCATGATAATGTGAAAATATTTTAGAAATCCTCCATGAAAACACTGCATTTTTCCTTTTCTACTGCTTTATGACTATGTACCCCAGTAGCACAGCTCAACAGTGCCCCCTGATGATGAACCACACTCATTACTTTCAAGTTATTTCTAAGCTTCTTTTTTTTTTAATTTTTGAACTGCATGCCAAAATGTCCCATATAGAAATGTGTGAAACTGTATAAAATGCAAAAGTTCTTCAGTATCATACACAAGTAAAGACACTGTATCTGTTATGCTTAAAAAAAATAATAACATGTCATTATACTTCACTTTCAGGGCTCCTTATAAGTTTTCATCTTAAAATGTACATTTAAAAAAAGGCAGCATGAACACAAGGTTAAAGAATATTAATACAAATAAATAGACATCCTTTAGACACAGGTCCAGTGATGGTACATGATTTCAACTTGGTCGATAAAGAAAATGTACATACATTTTGGCTGAAAAACCTCTGCATTACTTGCGAAGTTCTTTGTTCTGTTGTCTTAATACAAAATTAAAACAGGAAGCTCTTGTTAATGAACAAAAGACAAAAAAAGTGCACTATTATCATCAAGCAACAAGCTGTTCCCTCGGCAGGTGCCCTGGAATCTTAAGAGGCGCGACATATAGACTTGGACAGAATCCACAAAAAAACCCTACTCAGTCATGCTGAGTTTCTTATTTTGTTCTTATAATATTTCAATGTTTGCTTTTATTATATGCAAGAAATCTATTCCAGCACTTCCATAACATTGCAAATTGGCAAGCTATTACTTGGTTATGTTTCAATTTAAAAAAAAAAATCCTATTTCCCACCTTTCCTATTGGTGATTTACCTTTGACTGAGCCTCACATTACACCTTTTCTTTCATCCCATGTGGAATTTTTCTCTCAAATGGGATAATCTTTGACTCGGTGCTAAAATAATTCTGAATGAAGCAGATTAAGAATCCGATTTCAAAAAAATTGTCTCAAAATTAAAATACACCGATTCAAGCATCTGACGTGCTGTCCTCCACAGGGCTGGAGCAATACTCAGGGCTGCCCTCGGTAGAGCCGTAAGACTGCTGCAGTTTAGGCGACGGCGCAGCGCTGGCAGGGGATTTAGGATTCAGCACTCTGGGAAGGTAGACCTGTAACAGTAGACATTAGAGATGAGCACACAAAACAACAACAGATTATTACAGGATGCTGCATCCTAATCCATAACGCAATAATGTAACATGACGTGAAATGAAAGAAACGATGGTGACAAGACTGGAACAGAGAGGAACAAGAAGACGAGAGAGGAACAAGAAGTGAGAAGACGATTGCTATGACTCCTCCTTGACGCCACAGCAGCTAGCTAGTTACACTGACCACTAGCCAGTTACACTGACCGCTAACTAGTTACACTGACTGATGACAAGCAACACACAAGGGTTTCATTTTTCTCTTGATAACATCTTCTTCCTCTATACACATCCTGTTCTGTCTTTGTCCTCTGTCATATTGGTACTCAGAATTACAAGCTAGTTTCTCGTACCCAAGAACAATGTTATAAACTATTTTTGCGTTTAGTTGGTGGTGCTTAGAGCGGGACTGTTGCAGTAAACTAATAATGCTGAATACTGGCGTGTAAATACAGTACCGTGGTGTTGTCCTCCACTTCTTCACCCCTGTCCTCGTCTTCTTTCACCTGCAAAAAGACACAAGATTTGTGAGTGATGCAAGATCACCAGGATGTGTTAGTTTTCATGCACAAGCCAAAGGTCACCTCATAGTTGTGTGGACTGAGGTACTTGAAATGGCCAAAGCAGGTGTAGCTGACGCAGATGAAGACAGTGATGGTCAAGACCACAAATGTGAACAGAGATGTGGGGGTCCAGAAACCTTAAACACACACCAGATTGTTTCAGGAATATTATAATAATGACCAGTTCTAGGAACTCACTGTATAAATCAGCCGGTTCCTGTTTCTTACCTGTTCTGAGAACAGAAAAGAAATAAAGCCATATGAGACAAATGATGGGTGCAGCCAGAGCTTGATTGACAGCTCCCAGGTGGACCTGGCGGTCTAGATGTGCAGGCAAGTAGGCAAAGTAAAGGTTATGCTTGTCCACCAGGTGCTTCAAGATCATGTATAAGAGACCTGATGGAGTCAGACACACAACATGGAGCCATGAAGAACATTGATGAAAATGGCTGAATGTGATGCATATGAGTGTTGTTGTGTGCTGTCCTGCTAGCTACTCACCAAAAGGCACAATAATAGGACAAATGACGCTGTAAGCCATAATGACAGTGAACACACACAGGATCCAGCCATACATGGCTCCATATTCAAACTCATAGGCCTGGTTCTGCAAGGAGAAATTAAAAAAAAAAAAAAAAATCAGCCAAACACATTAAAGTTAATGAATTAAGTGTGTCGTTCTTGAAGAAAGACCACGGGCCATTCTAAAAGTGCCAAACGCTTCACATCCATTCCTCAAACATCCCAGCTACTATCATGTAAAGGTGAAGCATTCTTCTAACACGCAAAGCGATGACAAACCTGTGTGACGTATTTTCTCTCAGCAGCTGAGTGAGCCACAGCCATGCGGATGGCGTAAAGAAGTAAGCTTGGCAAACGCAACAGGTCCATCCCAGAACCCACCAGGGCTGCTGCGATCACATAGTTGACAAAAAACGCTCCTTGGTCAGGTAAGAACACACACCTGGTGTAGGGAGGGGAGACACATATGGAAGATGTATCTGGACTTGCTGGTGTGGTGTGAGTTAACTATAGTAGTCAATTAGAAATAAAGGAACATCACTTATTTATACATTTTTATCTGAGGCAAAGGAGGTGTAACTTACTCAAACCTCAGTTTCCCATCGGTCAGAAATTCTTTATCAAACAGCCAGCGGAAAAACACTGCAAGACTAATAGGGAGAGGAAAAAAAATGACAGCAAAAGTTGTAACAAATGGTATCATACATCAACGGAGTAAACATGTTTAGGTCTCCGACATTCACTTCCCTTAAAGAAAAAAAAAAAAAAGCACGAAATAGCCAATGAAATATGATTGTTTCCTCATGTGGATGTAGAAAACGTGAATTTTCATGAGAATTTCATGTGATACAATTAGAATTTACCTGGTGAGTCCGAGCGAGGGGAGGATGAGCACCATGAAGAGCAGAAAGAAGTACAGCTTATGCAACATACTGAGCTGCTCACTGGACCTGGAAGACGAATGTAAATGATCAAAATATCTTCCTCTGCTAAAAGGAACCAATCACTGCACTTCAAATAATGAGTACCTGCTCCAGTGTGCTTCTCCCAGTGTTGAATAGTAGACTATCGTAGGCAGCAACGCGGAGAAGGACCACAGCAGGAGGGTGGGGAAGAACTGACTGATGACAGGACTCTAGGGTGGAAAATACCATCAGCAGACTTGTAACGCTGCAAGACAATTATTGTCTGCATGTGTTCGTCTTACATTCAGATATTGGATGGGCTTCGTGGCGTTGAACTTGTCTATGGTGCTGATAACAATGGTGGGTGTCGTGAGGAACGTGAGCAGAAAGAAAAGGCAGAAGTTGAGCATCACATAGCGGATGAACCAGGGGAAACCCCGCACGGAGAGATTGTCCCTGTGGGAATCGAGAAAATAGGAGAAGCAGGGGCTATAATCAGGTACATCCAAAGAGGAGAGGAAAAGTACACCTCTGATAAAGATTTCCCTCCATTTTCTTCCGATTTTTCTTGCCGGTTTTATAGATAAAATATTGAAGGAAATAATTTAAAAAAAAAAACCATTACATCCACAAAACTATAGTAAAATACAGCACATCCAAGATCTTTTGAATTTTTTCAATACACATTAAAATCCCATAATCGAAAATCGGTGTGTACCCATGGTGCTGTGGTTAAAACAAGCGGGTGTCACAGGTCAAAAGACGGAACATCATGGACATTCCAAGTGTGTTTTAAGTGTCACATTCTACTGAAGAGGCGAAAAATAGCATTTAGTTCCGTAACAATTTAATTGGAATCACCTGGAAATGAGACTTTGGTGCAACCCTTCCATAATTCTGTGTGATTCATCTCACAGTCCCTTAATTATGATATTAAATTAGAACCCAGCCCTTTTGTATTTGTGTTACAAATAGAAAATCATATGATCTGCATCTGTAGCTTGTACGAAAGCTTCTTACCAGTAGACATTTTCTGGACGGGGTGCAAAGTTGACCGCCCACCTCTTCACCTTCAGACTCCCACTAAGGGATGAAGGCTGGGGCTCCCTCCCACAGCAGCAGCTTTGGCCACCACACTCGAGTGCGTTGAAGTCTTTCAGAATGCTACGAAGAGTAAATGAGAGCACTTAGTGATGGCAATTAACAAGCATCCAACAATAGCAACCGCATTTCCTCTTCCTCTGAAAAGTCTTGTGGTTGTGGTGGATCCTGCCCTGATCACATTGGACTTGATTGTATAATTGAAAAAAATGTTGTGCTCCAATTATAGAAAGACTTGCCATGATTCCTACTCACTAGTTCGCCATAGCCTCTGTCTGCAGGGTAACGAAGGCGATCCCCAGGGGGCGCTCCGGCACCAGTTCTGCCTGCTTCCTCACCTCCTCCAGCAGATCTTTTTCTTTTGTCCTGTAGTACTCGATTGCATCAACCTAAGCAAACACACATGCACACACAAACTCAATGCATTATGTGAAATTATTTATAAACCAGTTCAAGTTCTTGACATTTATCTGAAAAATCAGAAGATAGAGCCAACAGTTTTTCAGGATAGCGTCTAACAATCAGGTCCGTCTTACCTGCTTACAGCTGGGACAACAACACAGGTGACCGCACAGTCGAGGGTTTATCATTTCACGTCTCCCTGTTTTCTCCAGGACACACTCGTAGTAGTGCAGGTTTTTTCCAGCTCGCATCCTGGTGGGAAACAGATAAAGCACACACACACAAAACGTGGGTTGTTCATTTGAAGTACTGTTTCAATGTGCCGCCAACCAGTCGAGTAGCAGTTTGTGGTCATGTTTGTCAAGATGCGCATGATAAAGATAATGAAGTGCATCACATGAAACTCGATATTCGTCGTAAAACTCCTGAGCTTGTGGTGTACAACTGCAGGAACAAGACGTTGGGCTCCTTCAGGGCCGGTTGATGAATACACAAGTCCCAACACTGATGTGAATGAAGCCATGATCTCTCCACATTTTCTTCATAATCCACGTACATATTAGATAAATAGTTTAAAAGAATAGCATCTAGTCATTGTGCTTCAAAGGACGCTGGATTGTGTTGCACCTGCCAAATCCACAAAGGCCTCTTGTACACACTGGCTCAAAGGTAAACAATCACATGACTTATTCACTTGTGTTATATTACCTTTCCTTGTCTAGGTGCATGATCTTGGCCACATCATAGCCCAAGGTGACAGCACACACTCGGCAGGACGGGTACGCCTCCCTGCGGAACACCAGGAAACAACCATTATTGTAGACGTGTAAGAATGTAAGAGTCAGGAGTCCTTCACTGGTCACGGCCCCATGCTGGCAGGACCAGAGATTATTCTACACCTGTGGAAGCTGGTTTTGCAGTATCACATGAGGTTGTGATAGTATGAACCTAATCACAACCACATCCGTCTTAAAGTTGATTGTCTATTCCTGTCCAAAACAAGCCAGCAGCAGGGTACAGGCAGACCTTGTGGTTGCACCGTCAGTTACAAATGTGTTTGTGTGTGAAAGTAAAAAAATATTTGACTTATTTTAAATCTCAAGGTCAATTTGTGGATTACGGGCCGGCCCTCACAGATAAGTTATTAAATATGAAGGGAAGGCAGATTGACCATGTTGACTGGACTGTGTTGAGGTGAATAATAAACGGGTCCATCTAGAATCTATACCGCAGTTGCTGCCATACTCCATGTCTTCCCTTGTGAAATAAATATATAATATTAATATTTTCAAAGCTGGTCATTGGTTGTGACCCTGAATATCTTTTGCTTGGGGCTGGCAGCACGAATCCAGAACAAAACTCAACTTCCTGAGACATGAAAACAATTCAGTCGACTCACATGAAATGGGTCTTCACTTCCTCCTCTGTTGCTGTCTTGGGGACTGCACTCACAAACAAGGTGTTTCTGGTCTATAATCAGAAAGCAAGATGGTGTAACAGCTGCTCATCAGCGTGTTACTGTTGTTGATTTTCTTCAATGCTTCATTCATGAACTGTAATGCAGCCATGGAGGACAGGCACTTGAGCAAGTATGGATTCTACTGTCGGTGACTCACTCTCTCTCTGGGCATGCCTTTCATTTGCGATGTGTGACATCGCAGCAGAACGATGGTTAGGATCAGGTACAGGACGGCAAATACAGTGTGCAGCCACAACAGGTTGCTTCTAGAACCCAGAATGAAAAGACAGCATCGATCACACCTTTCTCACCGCCAGTGCTCATCTGCAGTATACACTTTTATTCAAGGGGTCAACCCTTTTACTTTCATACTGCATGTGCGTGTGAAATAACCGTATCGGTGTACATGCAGGTTTTTTAAAACATGCAGAAAAATAAATTCAACCCTTTGACCTTGGGTGAAGACGAGAAGCCTTGATTTCGGTGTTACGAACACAACGGAAAACAGGGTAAAAGACAGCGTAGTAGAAAGCAGCATGGAGCGCATCGATGGCCTTTCAGAGGTTGCTATTTTATTCCTCTCGCTTCAATTTGTTTTTCCAAGTCAACATTAACAGAATGCAACTGAATACGTGGCCAATACGACAAAACTTCATACAAGTTACTGATAGAAGCGGCAAGATTTAGCTTCATGGTACATATGGTTGATGGTGAAACCGTGACGTTCCCACGTTCACACAGATTTAGTGTTCACGTCAATTCCAATGGGAACCAGAGCCAGTGAATACCTGCGTCTACTGACACTCTTGTCTTCCAAGTGGCGATTTAACAATTTTCCACCTCCAAACAAAAGTGTGAAAGTGTTTTTTAAGGCATCTGTTAAATACCCCTGTTGAAGATTCCCAATTGTCGTCCTTCCAAAATTCTGTGGATCGCTTCCTGTAAGACAGAAGCAACATTCAGTTCAAGAATTCAAATAAAACACACACACACACACACACACTCTTTAGAGACAAATCACTGACATGGACTGTACAGCTCTTCAGTTTTTATGATGAAATCCACAATAGCTTTGCAACACTGGGCTGCAATGACTGTAAATCACAAAGCTTTGTCGAGCACCCACCCATCAGGTCACCCATCAGGTTTACAGGCATTATGATGGCGAGGGAGGAGATAGTAACGACCAGCAGCAGGATGATGAGGTGACGCTGGAAGGAAAGGTAGTGGACAGCGTCCATGCCACATCTGCATTTTATTTTTTCGTCACTGAAACACAGACACACACAATTAGAAAAACACCAAAATCCAGCTATCTTTTGAGTCTTGACAAAGGTTGAGACGTAAGTCGGGAAATATCTGAGAAGCGAAAACTGTAACAAACTAAAGAGTCACTTACTCCATTCTGAGGATGTAAGGCAGCCAAGAACAGAAACCCTGTACCACAACACATTTTTATTAATAATTATTATACATGATATTCTTAATTTTCAATTTTTCTGTTTTCTTTACATAAATATTGATAGTCAAGGGTTTTGATGCTCTAACTCAAAAGAACAAATACATACCAACTCATGTTCAATATCGTCCAAGCTGGACGCACAAGACGACACGTGTCCATAACGACGGTGTGTTGACTCGGTGAACCTGACACACAAAATGAAGTGCCGAGGACTATGATAAATCAATCTGATAAAGAACAAACAACCGCAGGATTACACGAACCACTGTATTAGGTTTACATCTTGTGTTCCTCTTGTCAGTGTGTCTACTCAATCAACTATGCCACAATGGCTGGAAATAAAACTGCCTTAGATCAAAAACTGACCCTTCGTTGTCAGCGACCAGCGCTAGACGTCCGTAGTCCCAGAACTTCCTCCTGATGATGGAGAAGAGGATCAGCAGCACCTGCAAGCACCAAGAAAAGGGAGAATAACTTTGTAGGGCGTACACATCCTGCCTCTGAGAACAAGCAACAACAAAAACAACTAAAAAAAAAACGGACAAGGTTTCAAATTGACTTTATTTTGATTAGAATCACGCCACCGGTGGACGCATACCAGGAAGACGCAGAAGTTGAGCAGTAGCACAATATGCACTCCCCCAAAGCTGATTCCATTCAGGACGGTAGTCTGTGTGGAGCTGTAGCAGGTCGTGTTGTCCAGGAAGCCAGGGGTACCATTTGTAGCCAGGAAGGGCCACTGCTTCCACCAAGAGGGAGCCATCACTGCACTGGCACCGGCAGTTGTCTGCACACATCGACAGTAGCACACCGTACAGAAAATACCCTCGAAATAAAATACAAATTCAGGCGTTGGTTCACAAAGTCCCGTACCCCCGGAAACTTTCAGCCTCCTGCTGTGTGCCCCCTCTACCTCCACAGACCGCACACTCTGTGGATGTTGTTGGTTAGCCTGCTACAAAATGGGAAGTACAATAAACATAATGTAGGCCTGACAGTGTTATTAATAATTCAGCTTCATAAACCATCTCCTTTTTCATCACGACTGGCATGATGCACATCGGTTCTGGCTGGTACTCTGTGACTCAGTAGAGCTTGTGGAGTGAGATCCACTCAGAGGAGAAGCAGGTCTTTGCAGAAGCAGGTTCATCAACCACTCAACAGCAATGTATTGATTTATAGCAATGTAAGGTAGCAGTTCTGGAAAATTCAACTAGCAAATGGTTTACAACAACATTATCTTACCAATAACTTATTTGGATCTACCATAAGCAAAACAAACAAACAGCAGAACAACAAGTTGTCCAGTCCTTTATCTTGGCTCAGTCAGGAGGGAGGCCTCCTCCTGCTTTTTATAATCAGGTTCCATTTGCGTGGCAGCAGATTGTAGGAGATCACATGAGAATCATGAGATTACACAAGAATCTAAAATCCCAAATTATCCACTATAGCCTGCTCCCAACATAGTTCAGAGAGAGTATCCCCATCTTCCTGCTGTCATTGGGAACATCATCAAACCCTCGGAACGCCATCGTTTTTGCCTTCGACGAGGGAACGTTTCGCTCTTAGAAACTGGTGCTAGAAGGTGGGAGTAAATCACGGTAGGACGGCCCGACCAAGACACACAGACTCATGTGTTGATATTTAGGGTGAATGCTTTACTTCCTTTGAGAATGTGGTGATGTTCCAGGCCCGCCCCGGCCCAGCTGTGCTTCCTCATGTGTGATGCAGGCCTACACTTGGAGCAGTGACATACTCTTGTGTACATGCTGCTAGAAACTGATTGGATAGTCAAGCTGCCTCTCAGATGCATGCAAATGAAGAGTGGAAAACCAATTTAGGTGTACAAGTATGCTGGTAATGTGAGCCTGGAAGTATATTGCCTTGTCAGGAAGTAACTTAAGAACTGTCAAGCTGGAGTTGATGTGGGATTACATATTTTCATTTTAGTTTCAATTCAGAAAATGAGGGGGGCTCTAAGGTAGGGTGGCCGTCTAGCAATCGCTGGTTCGATCCTCACTTCCCCCGGTGACCATGTCCAAGCGTCCTTGAGCAAGATTCTGAGCCCCTAAGTGTTCCTGATGGCCCTGCGAGGGACAGGCGACCGGTCCAGGGTGAACCCCGCCTCTCACTCAATGTCAGTTGGGATAGGCTCCAGCCCCCCCCCCCCCCCCCCCCCGTGTAGAAAATGGATGGATGGATAATAAAATGAAGTTATCGTGGTTCCTTTTTTAAGTCTTTTTCTAAGACTGCATATTCAATAAAGAGCTTAGTCATGCTAAAACCGTGACTTGGACCCGTAGATGAAGCGAGTGCGTGTGTGGATCCAGTCCGTGTCAAATCCCACCGACACAAGTCGTTAACGAAGCCCTCGCGCCCCACCCCTCCCGAAATAGATCGACACGCCGTCTGTCACGCGGAGGCGGATCAAAGTTTTGATGTGGCTAAAACACACACAGCCATCGACTTCTGACTGCTCACAAGTGCACGGGTAACTAACCAACTAACTAACCAACTAACGAACTACCACCACCTCACAGGACCGATGGTGTCTGAGCCACCACAGGTATTTGTGTCGGGATGTGCCGAGCACAACTTGAGCCACCAGCTGTTGACTGACCGCGGTGTTGCGAAGGCTGCAATCATGCCGCAGTAAACAAGCTGGTTCAGACTTAAGTAGGCCACTGACTTCACATCTTCTCTAGTGCTCATAAAGTAGTATTACAGATAACTTCAGGTTATTAAAGAAATATATAAATAAAGAGATTCCTACCTCCGTGAGAGTCTACATGGAAGAAGAGTAAACATCCGCCAGCTAAACTAGATTTACTTGATCTGAAACAGCAAAGCTTGAGTGCTCAGGTTACTTACGTAGGTGTGTGACACGTCGCCGGTCCAACCGGTTTGTTTGGCTCACATCTGCTTGGGAAGAACCGTATTGGGCCCGGAGACAAACCAAATATTGAAGAAGTGAAAGTTTCCCGTCCCTCCCCGTGTCCCTCCCCCGTTTGGTTCCGCGTATGCGCAGACTGGCAGTGGAGAGTTCCTCTTCCCTCTGGTTCCCTTGCTGCTCAGGCCGCCACCTTGTACATCTTTGGTTTTTGTTTTCTTCATCTGAAATAGACAAGAATATGGCCCTATCTGTTGAATCGGAAGAGGAGTTATAGATATATTAGACCCACGTCATTACACCTCCCATAAGAAGTTGGATCGTTTACGTGAACAAAAGCACTTTTTACTGCAGTTGTGGAGCAAAATAGTCAATACACCAAGAATACTTGACAGCAACTTTTGTCCAGTTTATCAAAGTTTTACAAATGATTCGCTGGTACAAATGTAAAGGGTAAAAATGTATGATTTGATACTAACGCACATGAGAAATAAACATTGTGAACATCGAAACAAATAATTCAACTAATTGAAATAGATGTAAAATAAAATGAGAACAAATCACATGGAATAAAATGTGTGGTGGCAGTGTGTTCAGAGACATGGGAGCAGGTTTCATGTATTAAATTGTGGGGACATAAATTTTGGTAGTGATAACAATGAATTATCCCTTTAAATAATTTGTGAAATTCTCATGTACGGAAACTCTTTGACAATTTTCTTATAGCGGTGAGTAGATAGCACACATTCACACAATCCCACAAAACTCGTACGTTTTAGTTTTGAGTTCAAAAAATCCCACAGTAATTAAAATCTTGGTCTCCTGTAACATTTGCCAAACGCCAGAAAAGAAAACCTCTAGCACAGAAGACACTGATCTCCTGTCCTGCCGTCACGATTCACCACTGGGTGTCGCGATTTAGTCACTTAGACGTTTCCCTCCATTCCGCTGACGTCTCATTGAATGTTGAGAAAATTAGTCCATTATGATCGGTCAAGGTGTCATAAATTTGTTCAGTCAGGAATGAACTCTTAGACCAGGTGAATAAGAGTTGGGATAAATGTCCCCCACTTTTCATCAAGGGGGACAAAGACCTTTAATAAAGGGTTAATTATACTTGACTGATGCTTAGTCAGCACTCTAACTTACAACCAAGCAGGAACTAATTGTTATTAATGCATGTTTTTATACAGATTATTGCTAAACTTGGTGGGGTAGTGTAGCAGGGGTCAGGGAGGGACTCATTTTGGGGGCAGATCTGGTAACTGGGCAGGAAATCAATGCCTTTTTTTATACAGTGGTTTTGGCTGAGGTTGCTTTGGTGGAGGACATGTGCTCTATGAGCGCCCTCTGGTTGTGTCATTGATGATTAAAACTAGTCAAAAGAAGCCCTTGCTTCTTCTGGCCAGCTGTCCTCAACCCTCGGATTCTTCATGCATGAGGACCTGGAACCAGGAAGTGAATAAGTATTGACTCGTCACCTGCTTCCTGCGTTGACTGTTCAGAAGAACCATCCTGTTGTTCGGCATAAAGTGGAAAAACCAAAAGAGGCTTAATTTTGATTTCAACACGTGATGTCAGAGGGCATTGTGGCCGTCGAGGAGATCCTGCTCTTGGTGGCATGGTTGTGTCCGCTGGCTGAATAAAGCAAAGTCTACAGACGGCTGTAGTTTGGACCGAAGAGGAACCAATAGATTTTGGGGCACATTAGTTGTAACGCCACCTGGTGGCAACAAGAA